>NC_133699.1:602500-829042 GCF_048934315.1 Petromyzon marinus
AGAGTTTGAGAGTTATTAAAGAAATATATTGAGAGTTATTGTTTAAATATGTGCAGTTTTTGTTTTGTTAATTTGGTCAGGGCCCGTTTATGACACCCAAAAGCTTCCACGGTGATCTTACCATTATCCGTCCTAATTATGGGAGGAGGGGTGGTGGCCTGGATTGAGCACAAACTCTCCAGGGCATTACAACGACACACGTAACTCAGACAACACAGCATGTATCGTGTACCTACGTAGAATGGGAGTGGAGACATAGAATCCGGGGTGTTGTTATTGTTTCTTAAAGCAATCGGTTTTAGTCGCCAACGTGTTTGCTGCCAAGCGTGGAGTCGTTGACCCACGACGAGTAGAGGAGCAGCCGATTAAACCCGGGTGCATGTGCAAAATGAAACGTTATTTTTTATTTTTCGTGTGCACGGTTCATCCCAGGTAAATCCGCCCATGAGCAACCCCGAGAACGAAACGGAGGGCGCCGGTCAGGTTTTTATTTTTGAACGTTTCAATAAATTATTTTTGTGACGTCGAAGTCAAAGCTCAAGTCTAAATAAAGATTCCGATTTTTAAAATATCCCCTTTTCCTGCCCTGAGCCAGTGGTGGAAATTCTACATTTCTATGGCAGCTTGCCAGGCACTCAGGTCGGCTATGGTAGACTTGCCAAACAGCGGTCCTCATATAATCTAATCCGCAAGAACGCCATCACTTTGTCACTCTATTGGCATAGTGACAATAGACGCGAGCTCGCATCAGCGTGTTAATGTTTTGAAGGTGTACTTGTGAACATTCGGGCGCAAGGGAATTCATAGCAATAAGCGTGACTCGCTGTATAATGTTAATGCACAATTTTAATACCAATCCTGTCATTTCACATCGAGATATTCATTACTAAAGAAAGATTTCACTCTCAGAAATTGCACCGGAATGAAATGACGCAATTGATCCGTTGACTGATCCGCCGAAATGGCATTACGAGGAACAATTAAATATTTTACGGCTTCCAATGCGCGGTAACGGCTTGCCTGGATCACACCGCGCGTGGAGGGTGCCCCCCCCCTCCGCTAAATGCTAAAGCAATGTCAATTTGGGACATATGGATTGTTCCTGCAGGGGTGGAGAGAGGTGAACGGGGAGGTGGGGCGGGGGGTGAGAGATTTATGGCTGAGTCAGACTTTCTTTTCTCTCCGCTGGAGGTCTCACAGCGAGCCCTGCCCACCGCCGGTGTCACAACAGTACATTGATCGAGCGCCAGGCGACTGGGACTGGGCCGCACCTGTCCCCCTGACCTCTCAATGACGACCCAAGTCGCGTTCCCTTGTAAGCGCCGCGATACGAACCCCGGCGACCCGAGTTCGATTCCGGCATTATCTGAACCGGTCCTGGGCCTCCCCTAGGTCGACTCAGCCTCTAATGAGTACCCGGTGCGGTGTGTGAACACCGCCACTGGGGAGACAAAGGCGGCCGGGCGCGGTGCTGGTCACCCACCTCCTCGTGTGCCATACCGGCCTTCATAGGCACTCGTGAACAGCACTTGCCCCAACAGTCTGTAAAAGATATCCAGAAAGGGTAACACCTATTCTTATAGTCTGTTAAAGGCTATCCGGGAGATCTTTGTCTACTTTGTTATGTTGAACTTCTTTCGCACCGTACGTAACCAACTGTGTCGGGCAAGCGCTTTGAGGGCATCTTCTGAGGCCACTTTCCATCGGTCCAGGTCGAGCCTCCTCGAGGCGGGGGTGGGGGGGTGGAGGGTGGGGGGTGGGGTGGGGGTGGGTGGGTGACCCAACTCATTGTTCACGCGCCAACCCTCACCAATTGACTGTGTCGGGTGGTGGTGGGTTAATGTCACATCTCTATTTACGCGATCTAACCCAAAATAGCTGTAATATGCAGGTCAAACAGTGTATTATGGAGGTCACACAGTGTATTATGGAGGTCACACAGTGTATTATGGAGGTCACACAGTGTATTATGGAGGTCACACAGTGTATTATGGAGGTCACACAGTGTATTATGGAGGTCACACAGTGTATTATGGAGGTCACACAGTGTATTATGCAGGTCACACAGTGTATTATGCAGGTCACACAGTGTATTATGGAGGTCACACAGTGTATTATGCAGGTCACACAGTGTATTATGCAGGTCACACAGTGTATTATGCAGGTCACACAGTGTATTATGCAGGTCACACAGTGTATTATGCAGGTCACACAGTGTATTATGCAGGTCACACAGTGTATTATGGGGGTCACACAGTGTATTATGCAGGTCACACAGTGTATTATGGAGGTCACACAGTATATAATGGAGGTCACACAGTGTATTATGGAGGTCACACAGTGTGTTATGGAGGTCACACAGTGTATTATGCAGGTCACACAGTGTATTATGGAGGTCACACAGTGTATTATGCAGGTCACACAGTGTACTATGGAGGTCACACAGTGTATTATGGAGGTCACACAGTGTATAATGGAGGTCACACAGTGTATTATGCAGGTCACACAGTGTATTATGGAGGTCACACAGTGTATTATGCAGGTCACACAGTGTACTATGGAGGTCACACAGTGTATTATGCAGGTCACACAGTGTATAATGGAGGTCACACAGTGTATAATGGAGGTCACATAGTGTATTATGGAGGTCACACAGTGTATTATGGAGGTCACACAGTGTACTATGGAGGTCACACAGTGTTCTCCAGGACTGCCATTAGCATGAAACGGTGACCCAGGTAAACAAATGATTTTTCAGCCTTTGAAACCCATCCTGTGGTAAAAGCCCTGTCACTTGTCGTTATCACGTGATAACTGTCACCCGACGTATGCTCGCGGTTACGTCGAGTGAGACTACATACATTGAGTGAGACTACATACCTTGAGTGAGACTACATACGTTGAGTGAGACTACATACATTGAGTGAGACTACATACATTGAGTGAGACTACATACCTTGAGTGAGACTACATACGTCGCGTGAGACTACATACCTTGAGTGAGACTACATACCTTGAGTGAGACTACATACGTTGAGTGAGACTACATACATTGAGTGAGACTACATACATTGAGTGAGACTACATACCTTGAGTGAGACTACATACATTGAGTGAGACTACATACATTGAGTGGGACTACATACCTTGAGTGAGACTACATACGTCGAGTGAGACTACATACATTGAGTGAGACTACATACCTTGAGTGAGACTACATACATTGAGTGAGACTACATACCTTGAGTGAGACTACATACCTTGAGTGAGACTACATACATTGAGTGAGACTACATACATTGAGTGAGACTACATACATTGAGTGAGACTACATACATTGAGTGAGACTACATACATTGAGTGAGACTACATACCTTGAGTGAGACTACATACCTTGAGTGAGACTACATACCTTGAGTGAGACTACATACCTTGAGTGAGACTACATACCTTGAGTGAGACTACATAGGTCGAGTGAGACTACATACGTTGAGTGAGACTACATACCTTGAGTGAGACTACATACGTTGAGTGAGACTACATAGGTCGAGTGAGACTACATACATTGAGTGAGACTACATAGGTCGAGTGAGACTACATACATTGAGTGAGACTACATAGGTCGAGTGAGACTACATACGTTGAGTGAGACTACATACGTTGAGTGAGACTACATACCTTGAGTGAGACTACATAGGTCGAGTGAGACTACATACCTTGAGTGAGACTACATACATTGAGTGAGACTACATACGTCGAGTGAGACTACATACATTGAGTGAGACTACATACCTTGAGTGAGACTACATACATTGAGTGAGACTACATACATTGAGTGAGACTACATACCTTGAGTGAGACTACATACGTCGAGTGAGACTACATACATTGAGTGAGACTACATACATTGAGTGAGACTACATACATTGAGTGAGACTACATACCTTGAGTGAGACTACATACCTTGAGTGAGACTACATACATTGAGTGAGACTACATAGGTCGAGTGAGACTACATACCTTGAGTGAGACTACATAGGTCGAGTGAGACTACATACATTGAGTGAGACTTCATAGGTCGAGTGAGACTACATACATTGAGTGAGACTACATAGGTCGAGTGAGACTACATACGTTGAGTGAGACTACATACGTTGAGTGAGACTACATGCGTTGAGTGAGACTACATACCTTGAGTGAGACTACATACCTTGAGTGAGACTACATAGGTCGAGTGAGACTACATACCTTGAGTGAGACTACATAGGTCGAGTGAGACTACATACATTGAGTGAGTCTACATACGTCGAGTGAGACTACATACATTGAGTGAGACTACATAGGTCGAGTGAGACTACATACATTGAGTGAGTCTACATACGTCGAGTGAGACTACATACGTTGAGTGAGGCTGCATCGCGCGCTGCATTCACGAATCTTGGTCACCCCTCACGGCTTCGACTGCGCGCCCTGAAGGCTGGGCGGACTTTCACCTCGATGCACACTTTGTATGTATGTCGAACTATGTATGTATGTCGAACTATGTATGTATGTCGAACTATGTATGTATGTTGAACTATGTATGAAGGTTTGTTGAACTATGTATGTATGTATGTTGCGGTATAATACACTGCAACTCTGAGTTGCACGGTTGGCTACGTATGGTGGCAAAGAAGCTCAACATAAATACATGCAGTGTGGATCGAGGCCTTCCAAAGTGGCACAGTTTAAATGCCCTTCAAAATGGTTTGCCACGTGGAATTCAAACCAAACCCTCTGCATATGAGAGTTACGCTCATTGGCACGTTAGTCAAACTCATGTTTTCATTCTAATCGGCAGATTTTATCCAAATTAATTGCGGATGGCTTATTTGGTGTGGTTATTGGTGATCTGGCTGCAATAATAATAATATGGTCCACTTGTAACGCACCACCACACGGTCTTCGCTCGCTCTCGAACAGGGAGAACGACTCAGGAGTGCGAGCAGGAACCACAGACAAGCCTGAAGGCAGCCACGCGGTCAACAATCACCAAAGCTCTGCGGCCCTCTACATATCAAGTATTTTTGGCCAATTAATGAGTGTTTACATGTGGGAGGAAACCGAATCACGCGGAGACAACACACTCGTGCGAAGGCAAAACACTTTATCCCATACAGATGGAACAGGTGGAGTCTCGCATGTTCACAGTACTGCCGTCTCCTGGCGGCCAAGGGGACAGGACCTCCTCGACGCCCACAGGAAGGGAGTTTCACGGCATTCGTGCGGTGACCCACCAACCCTCGCTGCTGCCTCCACCGTGCTGGATTACAGGCCGCCTCACGGGCAGCCACCACGAGACGAGGATTCAAGCCCCGGGATTCTGAGCGGTGACGGCTCAGCGCTGTGACCCCTTGAGCCTCCCGGACCTCCTTGGCCTTCCTCTCGATGAGTTTGTTGCTGTTGTTGTGAAACTAGCCTCCCAATACAATCACAACCCAATGAATACAGTCACATTCGTTGAACATCGACCACGTATAAATAAAGCACGTTTTAGTCTCGAGCCTATGGCTTTCCCAGATTGGACTCTGCTTGGATAACATTGGTTTGGATAGCCCATAGCCTGATAGACTAGTGAGTGTTGAGATACAGAACAGAGGTCAATTTAGTTATGAACCACCCATCTTGCTCCACATATTTGTCCATTTCCAATATCATCCCATAATTGGCTAACATCATAGATGGTGGCCAGAACTCCCTTTCTAACCCAGGATCTCAGCCACCACAATGAGACCACTCACACGCAAGCGACAGACGCGATTAAACAATACCGATATAACAGTGTATCAATTGAAATAATGGCAGTGACACGAGGAGGTCGGCCTTACTCACTCGGGAGCATCATTTTGGCTCTCCTCAATTCCTTGGCCTCAACTAAGTCTTGAGCCTGATTTGTATGAGACTCCTACCAATGGGATGCTTGGAAAATGTCGAAATAAATTGCCGCGCAGGATGGGGGTTTAACGCTCGACTGTCCACAATCACGTGGCAAACAACCCACTTTCTGTACTGTCCTTGATTAGCTGCCTCGGAGGCCCAGCCAGTTAGGAGTCTCATATGATTGATCCACCAGCCCCCACCTCCAGAGTGCTGGATTACAAAGCCACTAAATGGTAATTACGTTGGAAACTATTTTGTTTCAGTGGAATTTTATCTGCTTTAAATTGCTTGCACACACTAAGCCATTACCAGGTAATTGCGAATTAACAGCGAAACAAAGTAAAAAAAACACAACTGTTACACTGTACAGTGGTTAGAGAAACAAGTTTTGGGTTCCCTGATATGTCTGAATAAAATAATGTGAGGTTAAGTTTTTGTTTACCTTTACCAGGTGAGAAGTCAAGAGATTTTTATTTTTGCTTGTTATTTTACCAGGCAAGGCCCACTGAGCTATGCAGTTTTTTTCAGAAACGACCTGGCCACAAATGATAGCTAAACGAAGTGGCTTATCACGAGAAAATGTTTCGCAGCCAAATACTCTTAAGCGCGTGTTTCTAAATGTGGAGGGAAAACCCGGAGGACCTGGAGAAAAATCCACGAGGAGAGAGAGAGAAGCATACTCCAAATATACAGCAGGCGTCAGGGTCACGATCGGACCCTGGACCTCCTGCCTACCAAGTGAGGGAGATGACACATCCTAGCCACTGTAGCACCCTTCCAGTTTGCATGTCAAGAGCTTGCATGTTGCCCGCACCTTTATATTTTATTACGTGGCTGCTGCACCTGTAACCATGTAAACATATACATGGTTAAAACATGCCTTTACACATCCCATCAGCCACCATGCCTTCTGGGATTCCTTTATTTGAGCAGCATTAGTTCAACACAAGCAGAAGTCTGGACCGGTTTAGACATTCATTGAGTCAGGCTTGCGTGGACCAATTCTGGTGAACTGCCAGAGACGTTTAAAGGCAAGGCCCCTCTCTGTAGTCCTTTCCCTGCAGCTCCGATGAGCACGGTTGGCTACGTACGGTGCAAGATAAGTTGAGCATAGGTACAACATACATACAACATACATACATCTTATGTGTCAGCGAGCCCTGGGTCACCAACAATGACTAAACACTGCGAGGAAAATAAAATATCATAGCCGGGGGGGGGGGGGGGTGGGGGCCTAAACAAACCGGCACGAATTCACGCGAATATATTTAAATAAAATAAAACTGGCAAGAACATAACTTGACTCGGTCAAATTGCCTTTGACACATCCACAGTGCGACGACGTCAGCGAAAACATGACGCAGAGTGAAGGCGATTGTCTTGTTGTTGCATCGCTATCGGCTTTAGCATTACACCCCCCTGGGGCAAAGTACCCGGTTCACTTTGTGACTCGCTTAGTACTCGTAGGGGTTTGGCAGTCGGGCTTGCTTGAATCCAGTGCTGGTAAACTGCAACTCGACGTCAAACTCGAGTCCATGTCGTCGTATCCAGAGGGGCCTCACCTTGCGTGCACCGAATCAATGCCGCTGAAATGATTCACTTCCAGAAGGCCGTTGCAGCTGATAGGTTGTGTAAAAGATATACATCAGTTTAACACGTAGGCTTTCGCGACCAGTATTATTCATAATAAAGGCTTTTGGGTGAGATCGCGTAAGTATATATGAGTCGCAACCCTCCACCACCCGACACGGCCAATCAGTAAAAAAAATTGTCACGGTAACAAAACGCCAATTAATTACTTCTTCAGCCCACCGGTGAGTTTGAAGAGTGAATCCACAACATTTAGAGTTTGAGTACGACGTTTCGCTGGTAATTACATCCAGCATCTTCGGGCGATTTGCCCGAATCGTAAAGCCATCCACCTGCGTCCAGTCCTAAATCGTGCAGGACGACGTCATCGTTGTTGAACCCATAGCGACACACTTAGTGCAGCCTGGAAGCGTATTATTAAGTAATACACAATACACCTTACATTTCCTTATAGAGGAATCACATACTAATTAACTGATTACTAATCTATTATATAATTTCAATACCCCCCACCTCCGCCTCTGATCGCGAAACCTGGTGATACTATAACACAACAATCGGCTGATAATGTATTTAATCTAACTAAAACTAAGCAAATTAATAAATTATCCAGACTTCATAACAAACAATTACCAAATAATAACAAACAATTTAAAAACAAAACTGTAATGAACTTAACAAACACGGATTTAACCAGTGACATGATTTCCTCACTTCTCAAGGCCTTAACTTTGCCGTTGCCCCACACACAATTCCAGTTGATGAGATGATTGCCGAGGTGGAATCAGCAGTAAGACTACTTCCACATAACGAGGCAGAGATGACTAAACACGAGGTTGCCAAAATAATTGAGAATAGCAAAGTACCAAAAGTAAATATTAGCTTTGGCGAAGCAAAAGCCTTGAGAGAGCTTCGATTAAATAAATAAATTAAATTTCTGGCAGCTGATAAATGCCACACTACTGTAGTGATGTCACGAACAGATTATGATAAGTAAATTAAAGATTTACTGGAGGAAGATCCCCATATTAAAATCAAACGAGATACAACCAATACTTTAGAACGCAAGACTTCTGCAATCATTACAAATTAATGAATCCACAAGACTGAGCAAAACGAAATTAAGCCACGGGCCTCAAAACCACCAAGATTGTATGGGCTACCAAAGATTCATGAAATCGGAATCCCATTACGGCACATAGTAAGTACAATAGGCTCTGCCACATAAATTAGCAAAATATGTAACTAAAAAATACAGTCCTACATAGGTAGGACATATTCATTAATACAAATTTCAGAACATCTTGTGAATGTGATTAAATAGATTAAACTTAACCCTAATGATATTCTAGTGAGTTTTGATGTAATTTCTCTGTTCACTAAAGTTCCAGTTAACGAGTCACTTAAATGTTTTGATACACTGGTAAAGAAGACAGGTTTACCAGAAGATATTTCAAAACTAGCTGACCATTGTCTAAATAACACTTATTTCTTATGGAGAGGTAACTTATTTAAACAAAAGGAAGGAGCAGCAATGGGCTCTTCTTTATCTGATGCTATTGCAAATCTGTACATGGGAAACTTTGAAACACGAGCACTTGCCTCAAGTACATTAAAACCATCTTTTTGGTTTAGATATGTCGATGACACTTTGGTTGTCTGGCCACATGGTAAAGACACACTTCATGAATGTTTAAATAATTTCAATGCACAAAACCCGGCCATCCAGTTCACCATGGAAATGGAGGTGAACAACACACTCCCCTTCCTGGATATTTTGCTTGGACGCGGCCTAAATGGTAAGAGAACACCACACAGCGTCTACCGCAAGGGAAGGCACACGGGTGCCTATCTGAATGCAGAACCGCATCATCACCCAGCACCGAAATCCTCTCTCATCAAGACGCTCATACAAAAAACAGTGTCAGATGGTGAAAGTCTAGTGAGAGAGATTAAACATGTTAAAGAAGCACCACGACAGAATGGCGACAATAATGCTCAAATTAACAGAGCATTGAATGCCAAACCGAGAACGAACAACAAAACTGCTGAAAGTAATCAGATTATCAAAGCAATTAAAATGCCATATATCTCAGGAGTAACTGACAAATTAGCCCGTGTTTTACAAAAGCAAAACATCAAAGTAAGATTTGGTACGGTAACATTAGCGCAAGACTAAAAGAACACCAAAGGAACATTAAATTCTCCCAAACACAGCTGTCAGCATTGGCAGAGCATGCTTGCCAACAAGGACTTCAATTGATTTTGATAACGTTGAAGTGTTATGCAAAACTAATTATTACTGGCCAAGACTAATTAGAGAATCAATCGAAATTGAGAAAAATAAAAATAATAATTTCCACCGCTGTGATAGCTACAGACTCAGCGCAGCCTGGAAGCGTATTATTAAGTAATACACAACACATTGCAATTCCTTACAGGTGAGTCACATGCTAAGTGGCTGATTAATGATCTATTACATAATGACAATACCCCCCCACCACCTCCGCCTCTGATCTCGATTTATGACAACGATGACGTCGTCCTGCACTATTTAAGACCGGACGCAGGTGGATGGCTTCACGATTCTGGCAAATCGCCCGAAGATGCTGGATGTGATTACCAGCGAAATGTTGTACTACTCAAATTCTAAATGTTGTGGATTCACTCTTCAAACACACCGGTGGACTGAAGAAGTAATTAATTGGCGTTTTGTTAACGTGACACATTTTTTACTGATTGGCCGTGTCGGGTGGTGGAGGGTTGCGACGCATTTATACTTACGCGATCTAAACCATAAGCCTTTATTATTACTATATTTATGTTTTAATGTAAATAAACAGATATATGAAGGAAACATTGTCTGCTTATCATCGCTACGTGCGTATGTGTTGTTGTAGCCGCGTCATGGTTAATGAGATCACGTGGAGGAAACTACAAACGGGATGAGTCCGTGCTGCGAAGCAAGACTCGAGTGTGTGGGCGACGCGGAGCGCGCGCTCCGTGGTGCCGATTGATGATGCGAGATTCCGTGCGCTTCGAGACTCGGGAGGAACATCGGAGGGCAGATAATTACTCTGCCCGCATCACATCACACCACTCGCAGAACACCACACCACTCACAACACATCGTCATCACTCACTCTGCCTGAATCACACCACTCACAACACATCATCACTCATTGCCCGCATCACACCACTCGCAGCACATCATCACTCACTCACTCTGCCCGCATCACACCACTCACAATACATCATCATCACTCACTCTGCTCGCATCACATCACACCACTCACAACACATCGTCATCACTCACTCTGCCCGCATCACACCACTCACAACACATCGTCATCACTCTGCCCACATCACACCACACCACTCACAGCACACAGCATAACGCACCACCGCATCACCATATTTCCACTTACGGAACATCATGACAAATTATACATCACCACTCATCACACCACACCACCACTCATTGGTAACCACTCACCACACATAATCACTCACAGCACCACAACCATCATTGCATCACCACATCACCACATCACCAATCACACCATTCACCAAATAACTGACACTGCGCTGCATCATCCGTTTACCACAACACATCACCACTTACCTTACGACATCACCAATCATCACATCACTTAATAACAGACTCCCACACCACATCACCGCACACCGCATCCCCATATCACCACAAGAAACAGACAAAGACCCCCGTGTAGCCCTTACAGGCTGCTGGGGCGAGTACTGTTAGCAAGCACCTATGAAGGCCGGAATAGTACAAGCCCGGCTGCTTTTGCCTCCCCAGTGGCGATGTTGACACATTGCACCAACTACTAATTTGAGGCTGAGTCGACCTATGGGAGGCCCGGGACCGATTCAGACAATCGTCACCGATGTTGGTTGTGAGCGGGATCGAACTCGGGTCGCGGGTTCGTAGCGCAGCGCGCTCAACGCTACACTACCGCTCCCCACTCACCATGCCAGACCACCACGTCACCACTCACGCGGCACAACATCGCTAGATGGGATGGTGGATGGGATGATGGAAGGGACGGTGAGTGGGATGAAGGATGGGATGATGGGTGGGATGATGGACGGTATGATGGATGGTTTGATAGGTAGGATGATGGACGGGATGATGGGTGGTATGATGGACGGGATGATGGATGGGATGATGGATGGGATGATGGAAGGGACGGTGAGTGGGATGAAGGATGGGATGATGGGTGGGATGATGGACGGTATGATAGACGGGATAATGGATGGAATGATGGGTGGGATGATGGGTGGGATGATGGACGGGATGATGCATGCGGCTCCGGAGCCACAAGTGGCGACTCTTTACGGACTGCTTCGTGACGTTGTTTAGCAAGGACCGCCGCCGTCTCGCGTTCACCATTGCGGCTCTTGAAATGTTGAGAGGTTATTTCTTACCGAATTCGAACAAAAATGTCTCTTGTTGTTATTTCGGTTGTTGACCCCTGGTGTAGAGCAGCAGCTTGGGATATGACATCGAGGTGGTTGAGCCAAACGATTGCGTCCGGGGTAGAGGAATGTAACATGGCCGTGATGATGCCTCCTCCATCATCATCATCGTCCTATTTGTGAACTGGGCATGGAGTCGTCGTTCTATTTTCCATGGGTCTCGTCTGGGTGGTGACTACTGCAGTGGCCGTACGCTGACAGCAGAAAGTTCTCAATTTTCCATTTGTGCAGTATCATCAACATCACCCTCAAGTATGCGCCTCGGCTGACAGGTTGTGCTGATGTGGTTTCGGGTCGCCCATTCATTCACTTACTCAGCGGGTTCCCTCCATAAAAAAACAACCCCCTCCACAGGAACAAACATTAAACAGTCGTGAAATACACAACTGAGTTTATAGCAAAGACAACCGGTCACACGACCTATCTGAGAGATGCCATCCACCCATGTCTGTACCGTCACGAAATCTACGGGTTGTTCTGATACTGCCGCTGGCTGTGTGGGACATCCACTCGGCTAAGGACAGCATGCCGGAGCTAGAGCCAACTGAAGTGCGCTCAGCCGTGACCACAATCGTTGCTTTTAGGACCAGGCTCACAACATTTCTCATTTCTTTGTTTCATTTTCTCAGCACCATCCGCGCTTCCGTCTCTTTGGCGCGTTACAAATCTTGGATTGATTGAGAACACAAATCAATTATTAGCGGCGTTGCAGAGAATATAAGTGACAATACAGAGAAGCAGGCGATTCAACTGATTGAACGCTGCTGGATCAATGCTGCTGAACTGACGCACTCCCACAAGGCCGTGGAGCCCATGGGTTTGTGTAAAAACGAAATCACTTTGTTGATGTGCAGAGAGAGACTGTGGAGGAGACACATTGCCTCATCATCCTCGTTCGTTACTTTGATATTCTCAACATCAACGCCAATGATGATGGATGTTGTTATGTTGTGTAATTCGGGAGTGGCTGTTCAATGCTGATTATGTTGTGTTCAGGAAGGGAAACTCCACGCAGAAGAGGGGATACTAGTACAAACACAAGGACAAATAAGTCAGCATCCCACTTGCTGTCCTGAAATGTGCCGGGCACTTCCACAGGCGGGAAGGTGTGTCCCATACTCTTTGGTTCTATTGCGTAAAGTCACGTAGGTTAAAATAAAATAACCAAAAATCACGACGTTTCGGCCACAACACAAGCGGCCTTCATCAGGTGAAGGGACGAGACTGTCTGGAGGACAGCGCTGGAGTGGAAGAAGCCAAGCTTAGATCACGACCTTTAAGCTGTGTGAGAAGAAAAAGACCACGCGCCTTGACAAAGGAATTAGCATATAATTTAGCATTGAAATGGCTCATTGAAATAGCTAAGTTAAAGTATACACATCCGCAGAGGTACCCCTTGACAAAGGAATTAGCGCTGGAGTGTGTGTCCCAGTTGCACGCCGCTCTCTACTTTTAATGGACGAACACTGTCCTCGCGTGGTGACCAATGGGACTGCTGCTACCGCCTGCACGTGCTCTCGTCAGTATGACGTGTCAGTGGTGTTCATCCTGGACGACGACGTCATCACTGGAGTCGTGGTGAAGATAAGAAACACGTCATTAGACCTCCTTTGCCAGTACCAAAATATAATAATATGGGTTTTCCCCTTTTTACTGGAAACAAAACTGAAACCTTTTTACGAGGATTCATGTCTGCATTAACCACAATACCTGCAGTCAAAATGCAAAAAAAACACACTTGAAACTGTGTGGACCAATCAGTTTAAAAAGCAATGCATATATTATCATAGTATGTTTTTTGTTTGCATTTTGACTGCAGGTATTGTGGTTAATGCAGACATGAACCTTTGTAAAAAGGATTCAGTTTATAAGCAACACAATCACACAATTCGCCTCCTTAACAAATCTAACCACCCACTTATATTCGCCACAACGATGTCAATGCGTATTCTGTGTTATGAATTTACAGAGTTTTGCCTCGAACGAGTCTGACCCATGTCTATGTGTGCATGCTGAACTTCTTTCGCATCGTACGTAGCCAACCGTGCTCATGGAAAGTGCGGGGGAAGGACAACAGCGAGGGTCCTTGCCCTTTAAACGTCTCTGTCAGTTCGCCAGCCTTGGTCCACGCAAGCCTGACTCAATTAATGTCAAAACCAGTTCAGAGTTCTGCTTGTGTTGAACCAATGCTGCTGAAATAATGAACTCCCAGCAGGCCTCGTGGCTGATGGAATCTGTATAAACCCTGTTTTAAAATTGTATATTTTTACATGGTAAAAGGTGCAGTAGCCACGCAATAAAAGATAAAGGTGCAGCCCTGAACTTACCTGATCAAGGCAATGCTGGCAGAAGGGCCTCGACAAGAGGGCCTATCTCGGAGGTCCATTCCCATGGCTGATGAACTCAATACCGAGCTACTTCGTACAATACGCTCACTCGACAGCTTCAGACAAGATGAGTAACATCATTGTGTTATGGATAGCAGTTACAAACAGATAATTGATACGAATAATTAGAGAAAGGCAGGTTCAGAATCATAATCAAAATCCGAATCTTTATCACAATCTGTGTTTAGACTGGAGGAATCCGATGAGCTATGAAGCTCTTCTTCCCAAATGTCCAGTATGGGGGGGTCAGCAACATTTCGCGGGAATGCAGTGAGACTGAGTATACATGTGGTGTTGACTGGGGGACATTACAGGTACCACAGGAAGCCACGAAAGACCGCAAAATAAGTTACATAAGCAATGTAAACAATTGGACGCAACTGGGAGGAGTATCTAATGCGAAATTCTTGAGTAATATCAAAAGGCCAGAGCTCATAGGAAGGAAGGCCATGACTGCCGATGTCTTTGCGAAAGGGCACGGCAGGTTGAGAAGAGGCTCGCAATGGCCCTGTGAGAGGTCTGAGCCAGCATCGTGATCCCCGAGTGGAAGACCTCGGCGAGTGAGTCAACAATGAGGAGGCTGAGATTGCAAAAGAGCGGACGCTCTAAGTTCCATTCCAGGTAAAACGCGTTCAAGCAGCTTAAGCGGACCTTAGATTTGGCAATTGTCTCCAACTTAACACTCATCTGCTTAAATACTGAAAAGTGACAATGAAATCAGCTTTGCAAACAAATTATTTGAACTGTGTGTCGACTCCATCTCGACATGACCGCGTAATACAACCGGAATACATTCCAGTAAAGTCGAACTCAAATCCCACCCCTCATTAATCAACAATGGGATGGCACTCATCTCCAATGGCAACCCTGAGCTAGCAGCGGGAATTCCACATTCCCATGGCAGGAGCCAATAAATACGACGCAATGAAAAATGTATAAGACGCATTGATTTGTGGGTGATGCACACGTAGGAATCAATAGTACTGTACCTCACTTAGTTTATCATTATAATGTCCCTGTAACAGACACACGTGTAATATTCATCATTTGACTGTATTGGGGCATGACTGCGCGCGTGACTCCTTATCACCAGTCAGCTGTTGCTCAAGCGATGGAGTCATCACGCACCACGCAGTCACGCCACATAGAGATGAAGTCTGTGAATGTTAATCAAGGATGCAGATGGAGGCGGATCTCGGAGCATCCCGAGGGGGACTGGCGGTCAGTGACATTTAACGCTTTTTAAATCGCGTCCTACATTAACAATAATCATTACCACACAAAAAATGTCAGCGTATCTTTTATGCGGATATCAATACCAATGTTCCTGGTCTCCACGGGAGGACAATCCCCTCCATTGCGCGCCCACCTCCTCGCCCCCGCCCCTACTCTGGATCAGCCACTGGCCGCAGAAACCTCAATCCCAGGGACACGTGTAATCAGGGACACGTGTAATCAGGGACACGTGTAATCAGGGACACGTGTAATCAGGGACACGTGTAATCAGGGACACGTGTAAACAGGGACACGTGTAAACAGGGACACGTGTAATCAGTCAGGGACACGTGTAATCAGGGACACGTGTAATCAGGGACACGTGTAATCAATCAATCGGCGGATGTTTTGGACAAGAGCCCGTGTTGAGGACGCAGCGAGGCAGGGGAGGGTGGCGAGGTAGACTGATTTGTTGAGAGTTGTAGATTCGCAATTCACTCTCTGGGGCTCTCGCGGAAAACTGGGAACGTTTTCAGAAAGTTCACAAATGAGCAGTTTTGAATTTATACGTACAACCTAAACCACTTTAAGTACAAATAGCAGACATTGAGTAGCCAACAATTCCATCACCATTTAAATGTATGAAAAATCAAAGCCTTCATTGATTTAAATAAGTAAAAAGTTATACTGGTAGGAACGAAGTTGTAAACTGAGTGTACCAGCCTGCAATTTATGCGTCCGTCCGTCCGTCCGTCCCCTTTCAATACTTTAACGAAGTGAAATCTCGTGCTGTTGGGGTGTAAAAATAAAATTGCGCAAAATTCCAATGTTCCTACCAGCCCACCCTGCAGAGACCTGTTACGACTGAAAAACTGTGGGTTTTTTTCAGTTTCATTTATTTGGTATAGCCCTGTGAGCCATTCGGCTCTTGAATCGGGTGCAACCGCAACAAACAAAAAAACCAAAAACATGAACAAGAAAACATCTTAAAGTGACTATGTGACTGTGCAAACAGAAAATCCAGGAAAAAACAGCAAAATATTCCTGAAAAAGCACCGTGCACCAACGCTGTGTGCAAAAATCGCAGTGGGATGAAAGTCAAACAACAACAACAACCACAAGACAACTTGGATTAAGGCCTTAAGTCTAACTCCGTACTACAACAAACATGGCCAAACCAAAAAACGTTTTCGACATCACCAAGATAAAGCCATAAAAGCAATGTAACAGTGATCATAGGGACTGTGACCGAATTTTCACAATAAACGACAAACAACATGTAACACCAAACCCTAGAGCCATTGCTGGCTGCATGAGTCACTCCACAACAACAGGGGCATCAGTCGGAGTATCAAATTTTCAATGCACCTTTAAGATCAGCACACTAAATCAAAATACAGACAATACTTTGCAGCGGTCATCCGGAGCGAAACATTTTATTTTATTTTAGGCCACTGAATAGTAGTGGCAGCTAGGGGTGTACAACTCCTCTGAAAAACTGTCTACTGCCATGGGAACGCCAATGTTGTCATTGGTTGGCAGCAAAGGGCCCCATGTTGTACAAAATTAGCCCCTTCTCGGATGAAGTAATATCTGCTGCCGTACTATTCATCTACTGTACTGCATAGTTACGATCCTCTGCTAGGGAGTGGTGGCACAGTGGTTAGTGCACTGTGCTATGAGCCCAGCGACCCGAGTTTGAGTCGTGAACACAGCTGTGAACAAGAGTGTTGTGCGTGCTCTCTATGTAACCATCCTTCACCAGTGCGGTGAAGGATGGTTACATAACAGGGCATGGGGAGACCATCCAGCAGTGGATTGATAAAGGGTTGTGAATTTGTTTTATTCGGACCTTTGCTGCATTTTCTGCAGTTCACCTGAACTATGTACATAGCTCTTTGTTTTTTTTCGGTAAAGTCACGTATAAATAAGAAATAATAAAATGACATAATAGCGTACGACGTTTCGGTTGCAACACAAGCAGCCATCATCAGGTACAGAAGAGCAAAATTTACGAGAGGAAACACATAACCCCAGATGTATATACAGACACCAAAGTAGGGGGAACTAACACAGACACAACAGGGGACACAGAGAGAGAATCATACCAAACAAACAGGGTTTAGCAAAATTTGGGAACCATATAAAGCAACACAGACGGTCGGTCAAAACACAATTAACGCATAGTCTGGTTGATTACGCTATTTCAAAGATTGCTAAATTGCAAGTTAAGTATGAAATTTTAAAATACAGACCGCACACACACACATAGACATCCAAGCAGAGCGAACCAGCACAGAGTGAAGTCGCCTTAAATAGGCAGAGAAGGTAAGGCTGAGAGACAATGGGACAAATGAGCATGAGGTATGTATGGAGCAAAGGGGGTTGCGAAAAGTGTGGAGCAGCAGCACACACTCGGAAACACCAAGGCCCACACACAGGCAAAGACAGCACAGAGACAGAAATCCAAGCCAAGACACAAAGGCAGATACACAAGCAGAGACAACACAAAGACACAGACCTCATACCTCCCCTGTTTGTTTGGTGTGCTTCTCTCTCTGTGTCCCCTGTTGTGTCTGTGTTAGTTCCCCCTACTTGGGTGTCTGTATATACATCTGGGGTAATGTGTTTCCTCTCTCTCGTAAATTTAGCTCTTCTGTACCTGATGATGGCTGCTTGTGTTGCAACCGAAACGTCGGACGCTATTATGTTATTTTATTATTTCTTATTTATACGTGACTTTACCGAAAAACCAAAGAGTAATTCCTGCAGTCACGAAAGCTTCGAATCAAGTCTATGTACATAGCTACAATGATTGTATAACATCTCAGTCAGACATTCACATATTGCATGTTTACTGGGAGTCTTGCCCTACAAAGCAATTATAATGTGCATACTGTTCTTAATAACGAGCATGTTTATATAGTAGGGTCGTTCATGCTAACTGCATCTCACGACAATTCGCAACACATGGAGGTACATATAGATTCTAGAAAAGAGTTTTGCTGGCTGGTTGACGAGAGGGAGAGAGAGAGAGGGACGGTGGACGAACACTGCCAGAGGCCGTTCCGGGCTGCCACTATGTGATTACAATGGTTTCAGCCAATGAGTGCTCATATGTTGTGGGAAGAAACTGGAGCACCTGGAGAAGAGCCATACGTGCGAAGGGGCAACACTATATTCCGTAAAGGTGGAACAGATTAGTCGGCGCTTGCTGTACATCTCCATGGTACATCGACGTCCACGGGAAGGGAGTTTTGCAACATTTGAGTGACCCACCAACACCCTCGCTGCCTCCGCAGTGCTGGTTTGTCCCGGCGTGTATCACGTTTTCCACTTGCACGACACAACCAATGCTTTGCGTGAATAACCTTCCACTCGCGAAGTTTCTAGTGACCGAGGCCGCGAGCGCGACTGCGATGGCAGGGGTGGCAGGGCACGGGTGGCAGGGCACGGGTGGAAGGGGTGGCAGGGCACGGATGGAAGGGGTGGCAGGGCACGGGTGGAAGGGGTGGCAGGGCACGGGTTGCAGGGGTGGCAGGGCACGGGTGGCAGGGCCTGGGTGGCAAGGGTGGCAGGGCACGGGTGGCAGGGGTGGCAGGGCACGGGTGGCAGGGCACGGGTGGCAGGGGTGGCAGGGCACGGGTGGAAGGAGTGGCAGGGCACGCTGCTGGCATCTTGAGCGCGCGTCACACGAGTGTCACGCACACATACGCGACGCTCTCGCTGGGTGGGGGCCAGATTTCCGCGCAAACACCCGAGGCCAACGACGAGGGCCGTGGCTTCTGCGGACAGCTGCTCGGCTCCGTCAAGCTCCTTGCCGCCTTCGGCCACGTCGTCCGCGAGATGAAGGAGCACGCTCGCGTATCCATCAACGTCGCCGCACGGCTGTCGCTGCTGGCCGCGCGGTCGTGCTGTGGAGTTCCGTCGTCCGGGTTGGCGGAGCGCACAAGGACGGGGGTTGAACGTGGGCGAGACAGCCACGTCAAGGGCGGAGGAGTGGCTGTGCGAGCCGGCCGCTGCAACCACACCCAGACAATGAGTGTATACGCAACTTGAGTTAGGGCCATCAGTCGGTTTGATGAACTAATATTATTTTTTTAAATTTCATTCTTACGTGTGTGGTCGACTCATAGTGGCCCCTTTAAAAACGGCGACGATTGTCGCTGCAGGCCACGGCCGGGTTTGTGCGGCTGGAGACGTCATCAAGCCCCGCTCAACACCTCCCGTCCAGCAGCACACGTGAAAGAGACTCGACCCTCCCCCCTCTCCACTATGTTCGTGGTATCTAATATAGTCCATGAATTGAATGGTTAATGAGTAGAGCGAGCGACATATCTTGGCCAGACCTGAAACGAACCGCTAATTGGTGACCGAGTTAGCAGCTTGAAGCTTTGCCAGCGTTGGGAAGGGGCGACTCGGGAAGACGAGGAGTGTCGTGGGAATGACGTCGGAGAGCGCTGCGATTCCTGCACTTGTCACGATGGGCGAAGCCTAACTAAACGAGCCTACAGGCACGACTATTATCTTCCAATTATTTATTTTGAAAACAAAAATACAAATGGAACCTTTCTCCAGGCGCCGTTGCCCTCCGCGCTTCTCGGCCACAGGACGGGGTTCCATCTGTCGCGACTGGTGGCATGATCGTCGTGTTCGACACCGGATTGCGTTCGTTTTCTGATGGTTCTGAGTCCGTGGCCATCGGATTGTTTCGTTTCATGAATTGTGTTAGGTTCTGACCACCGTTGATCATTCCAAGAAGACGACGCTCATTTAGGAAATGGCTTCGTGAAGCTCGGTCCTGATTTTTGTCTTCGTGCCAAATCGCTTTTTCATTCCCGACAAATACACACAGACACATACACACACATACAAAGACACAGACACACACACAGAGACACACACACATATACACACACGTACAAAGACACAGACACACACAAATACACATACACACAAATACACACAGACACACACATAAATACACACACAAATACACACACAGACAAATACACACACATACACACAGACACGCAAACACAAATACATACAGACACACACACAAAAACACAACAACCGCCATTCGCCACTAAGTGGCGGTGACGTCACCACGACGCTTGTGCCAGGCCATGTGCACCTTGAGGCCACGTGAAGTGTCGAACGCCCGCGGGCATGAGGTCACGGGGCAGACCCAGGTGCCACGGGTCGACTGACTAAGATGACTGAGATGACTGGCTGATGCACCACCTGTGCCCCCTACTGTGCCAATCTGCTGTGCTTTAGCCACCCGGCGCTCCGCTCGTTGTTCTGAGCGTCGCTCCTCCGCCCTCCGTTGTTGTTGGAGGGCGACTGCCTCCAACTGCCCAATAGCGTCCTTCACGAGCCTCCTCCACAGAGGCCGATCTTGACACCGCTGGTACCAGTCATCGGCAAGTCCACTCAGCTCCACGTCCTCCCGTACCACAATACTCCATCTCTTTTCTAGCCCGTGCCGCGCCCGTTTAGCCCCCTCGATCCGGCCGAACAAAAGCTGTTTCGGCATGCGGTGGCTGGGCATGCAGGCTAAATGACCCAGCCAACGCAGCCTTGCCTGCCGGAGGAGCTCACCGATGGGACCTTGCCCAGATCTTTCAAGGATTTGTGAGTTCCTCACACAATCCAGCCTGGTTAAACTCAGGATGGATCGTAGGCAGGCCAGTCTAAATGTTTACAACTGGCGAAGATGCTCCATTAAGGGGGTCCACGTTTCGTAAGCGTAGAGAAGGGAGGGAATGACCGTGGCCGAGAAGACCTGAAGCTTAGTGCGGAGCGACAAACCAGGTAGCTTCCACACAGCGTTACGTAACCGATGAAAAGATATTGCCACTCGACTGAATCGGAGTGAGACCTCTGCTGTTAAACTGGAGCTGGTCATAAGCACACTGCCCAGGTATGGGAAACTCTCCACTCTCTCTACAACTGCCCCATCACCGATTGGGAGTTGTGGGGGTGGAGTGTCCGATGGTACAAAATACCCAGGCAGGTGCTTAGTTTTGGTGGGGCTGATGGTAAGGCCCCATCTCTTAGTGGCACGCTCCAGTCTCAGCAGCAGCGCCTCCAACTCCTCCTCTGAATGAGCAGCTATTACCAAATCATCGGCATACATAACCTGCTTGAGCAATAGGGAGCCATCCCTTGACCGCACCCGGGCATCGATCAGCCTCCCATTTTATCTGTACCAAATATTGATTCCCCCGGTACAGCTATTGAAGGCTTCACGAACTACGTGGTCAAAATAGATGTTAAATAATGTGGGAGCCAGAGGACATTTCTGTCGCACCCCAAGGTGTACAGGGAATGGCTCTGACTCCCGGCCACGTAGTTTTACCTGGGCCCGCTCACCATCATGAAGGTCCTTAATGATCGTGAGCAGAGGATCAGGGACTCCAAAAGCACGAAGAACAACCCAGAGCCTAGGCCTACTGATGGTATCATAGGCCTTGACCAGGTCAATAAAGCAGAGATGTAGGTCTTATTGGAATTCCCTACACCTCTGCTGTAGCAGACGGACAGGAAATATAGCATCTGTGCAGGACCGCCCTTTCCTGAAACGGCATTGGGGCTCCGCAAGCCTCTCCTCAGCGTGCCTGGCGAGGTGATGTTGAATAATTCTTGCCAGGATCTTTCCCGGCACACTGAGGCGTGAGATGCCCCTGTAGTTGTTACAGTCTGTGCGGTCCCCCTTCTTAAAGAGAGGGACCGCACGCAAATACACACAAATACACACACAAATACACACACACAAATACACACACATAAATACACAGATACACACACAAATACACACAGACACATACACAAATACACACAGACACACAAATGCACATGCACACAGAGAGAAATCTCCAGTCAAGCCTTATACAGTGAAGGAAAAAAGTATTTGATCCCCTGCTGATTTTGTACGTTTGCCCACTGACAAAGAAATGATCAGTCTATAATTTTAATGGTAGGTTTATTTGAACAGTGAGAGACAGAATAACAACAAAAAAATCCAGAAAAACGCATGTCAAAAATGTTATAAATTGATTTGCATTTTAATGAGGGAAATAAGTATTTGACCCCTCTGCAAAACATGACTTAGTACTTGGTGGCAAAACCGTTGTTGGCAATCACAGAGGTCAGACGTTTCTTGTAGTTGGCCACCAGGTTTGCACATATCTCAGGAGGGATTTTGTCCCACTCCTCTTTGCAGATCTTCTCCAAGTCATTAAGGTTTCGAGGCTGACGTTTGGCAACTCGAACCTTCAGCTCCCTCCACAGATTTTCTATGGGATTAAGGTCTGGAGACTGGCTAGGCCACTCCAGGACCTTAATGTGCTTCTTCTTGAGCCACTCCTTTGTTGCCTTGGCCGTGTGTTTTGGGTCATTGTCATGCTGGAATACCCATCCACGACCCATTTTCAATGCCCTGGCTGAGGGAAGGAGGTTCTCACCCAAGATTTGACGGTACATGGCCCCGTCCATCGTCCCTTTGATGCGGGGAAGTTGTCCTGTCCCCTTCGCAGAAAAACACCCCCAAAGCATAATGTTTCCACCTCCATGTCTGACGGTGGGGATGGTGTTCTTGGGGTCATAGGCAGCATTCCTCCTCCTCCAAACACGAGGAGTTGAGTTGATGCCAAAGAGCTCCATTTTGGTCTCATCTGACCACAACACTTTCATCCAGTTGTCCTCTGAATCATGCAGATGTTCATTTGCAAACTTCAGACGGGCATGTATATGTGCTTTCCTGAGCAGGGGGACCTTGCGGGCGCTGCAGGATTTCAGTCCTTCACAGTGTAGTGTGTTACCAATTGTTTTCTTGGTGACTATGGTCCCAGCTGCCTTGAGATCATTGACAAGATCTTCCCGTGTAGTTCTGGGCTGATTCTTCACCGTTCTCATGATCATTGCAACTCCACGAGGTGAGATCTTGCATGGAGCCCCAGGCCGAGGGAGATTGACAGTTATTTTGTGTTTCTTCCATTTGCGAATAATCGCACCAACTGTTGTCACCTTCTCACCAAGCTGCTTGGCAATGGTCTTGTAGCCAATTCCAGCCTTGTGTAGGTCTACAATCTTGTCCCTGACATCCTTGGAGAGCTCTTTGGTCTTGGCCATGGTGGAGAGTTTGGAATCTGATTGATTGCTTCGGTGGACAGGTGTCTTTTATACAGGTAACAAGCTGAGATTAGGAGCACTCCCTTTAAGAGTGTGCTCCTAATCTCAGCTCGTTACCTGTATAAAAGACACCTGGGAGCCAGAAATCTTTCTGATTGAGAGGGGGTCAAATACTTATTTTCCTCATTAAAATGCAAATCAATTTATAACATTTTTGACATGCGTTTTTTTGGATTTTCTTGTTGTTATTCTGTCTCTCACTGTTCAAATAAACCTACCATTAAAATTATAGACTGATCATTTCTTTGTCAGTGGGCAAACGTACAAAATCAGCAGGGAATCAAATACTTTTTTCCCTCACTGTATATACACTCTCAGGGCATATGCTGGTAGCGAGTGGCTATTTAGGCGAGTATCGCCGCACGCGGGCATAACCACACCATCATCATACACAGAGCCCTCCCTGCCCCGGGCCCCGTGCCTCGGGGGGCCCCACGCTTTGACGTCGCGGTGTCAGACGAAAGACTGCCGGTTTAGTTTGAAGGCGTTTGGGGGCCCATGGCCGCTATGGACGGCCATGATCATACATCACCTTTGTTTGACTAGCGTCCCACCACTCACTGCATTATGGACTACAAGTATTCATTTCAGGTTCAGTTAACATCGGGGAGCCCAGAGCACAGATTCAGATTCCACTTGCCACCAAACAATATTGTCCAATGGCTGGGTAATTCAACCTCTGCGGCTGGTGTGTCGTGAGTACATTCTGCGACGATCCACTGCACCAATGCTTCCCACAACTATATGAATATTCAATTTACAAAAAATATATATCTTCAGTTTCGCCTCGTAGGCTGTCAGATGTTTAAGGGGGCAAAGAAGAAGTGTGATGTACTTGGGTGAGATTGGTGGACTTGCTCAAATGACCAACACGCGACACAATGCTGGTGAGTTGCGAGGACGTGTTGGGTTTGTCGAGGTTGGGGCCGGCATCACGGCCGCCGCCGTCTCCCTGATGGCTGCTGCTCACCAATCGAAGAGTGCGGTTCGTCCCATTCCTCTGGAATTGAGTAAGCCATTCCCCAAGTTCGGAATCGTGACCTTCGGAATCGGTCGTCGATGCTAAACATGGTTACCGGTTAACCCATAATCGTTTAACAAACTTTGTTTTTTTGTTAAACAAAAATATAGTTGTAGGTTTTGATGCTATCCGTGTCTGTGCAGATCATCGTGGGCCATGGTCTTTGGTGGTCGTGGCTAGCGCATCAGACCCCAGTCTGATCTTGACCCACGGACACCACAAATCGCACTCATCATGTTTTATAAGTTCTGGGTTAAACTAAGGCGACATGCGGAGACTGTTCACAGTTTCATGGAGAAGTGGTGAGGGAATAAGGGGAGTGAAGCAGAGTGACATTGACGCCTACACAGTGCGTTACAGATGAGATTTTTAAATAGAAAAATCAGCATGGGCAGTTGTGGGGATGGTCAGGGGGAGGGAGCTCCAGACAACGATCCTGGGAAAACCAGGACTGGAATGCACCTTAAACGGAGCAGCTACAGGGAGGGCCACGGTAAGGTGGACATGAGCTAGACCTTAACGGATCTTGAAGGCATTGAGGGTTTTATTATTATTAAAACAACATTTATATACTCAGGAAAGCCTCACTGAGTCTCGAGACTCTTTTTCAGGAGGGTCCTGCCAAGTTTGGATTGCCGTGTTCTTCCCCAATTGAGTGATTTGCGAGCAATTTCAGTTAATTCTAGATTTGTTTTACCTACGTGACTTTACCGAATAAAACCAAAGAGTACAATTTCAGTTACTTTTGCAAATCTGGATTGCCGCGAGGCACACACACACATGGCCTATGCGTGTGTTGTTTTACTTAACATGACGTCACAAAATATTTAACGTCCGCAGTATTGACCGGGGCGGCCAGGAGGAGCGAACTGCGAACCTCAACAACGCGCGTGACCACTGGGCCACCGCCCTGGCATCTGCCAACTCAGAAGTCTTTATTCATACTGGAGGGACAGAACCTTACAACAACAAACATTACAAAAAAACACGACAGCAGTGCAAAGTATTGGAAAGGTAAACAAATACAACTATTTTTGCCTTGTATCTTACCAGGTAAAGCCCACTGAGGTATTAACTTTATCTTGAGAAGCAACACAAACGGGAGCTCAACATATTGGTTCATCGCGTGGAAATTAACAGCGGCAAAAGCGAACCTCACCTCCGCATGCCACGGTAGCACGTGGTGGCAGCCAGCAGGGCCAGCAGGGCACCCGAGAGGCAGGCGGGAGCCACGCCAGTGACCTCCCAGCCGGGGATCGAGGGCCGGGCGCCGGCCACGTCCATCGCAGGCACCCGAGGAGCTGCACCCAACGTTGGAGGTTGAGGGGCAAAGACAAAGATGCCCCCTGTAGCCTTAACAGACTGCTAGGGCAAGTGCTGTTCGCGAGTAGCACCTATGAAGGCCAGCACGGTACATGAGGGGGTTGGTGGCCAGCACCACGCCGGACCGCCTTTGGCTCCTGATCGACAATGTTTTTACACACCGTACCAGGTACTTATTTGAGGCTTAGTCGACCTAGGAGAGGCCCAGAACTGATTCAGATAATCGTCATTGGTGTTGGCCGTGAGCGGGAATCAAACTCGAGTGGGAGGGGGCACACACACGGGCAGCAACAGCATAAACGACAATTACCGTATATATATAGACATTTGTATAAAAACAACGGTTGTTGAATGATAATGGGTAGACCCATAACCATTTTGAGAATCCACGACCTAAATGCAGGAATCGGTACTCGATACGCGTGGGACGGTACAAACCGCACAGCGCGCGTGACTGATCGGTCAGAGGCAGGTAGCAGTGGCCGCGTGGTGCATTTGGCCGACAGCTCGAAGGCAAAGGCGCAGCCCTGCAGTGGCCTGCTCACGCCACTGCTGGTGAAGGAGCCTATTCCGCTCGAGGGAGCTCTAGAAGGTATTTGCACTAATCTCCCACATGGACAAGCGTCGATATTATTGACACGATATTATTGACATGATATTATTGACACGATCTTATCGACATGATTCTGCTGCTGTAAATGTCCACGTGACGATCAGCCACTTCGTCATGCTCACATTTGTGGCCAGGTCACTTCTGAAAAAGATGCTCACAGCTCAGTGGGCTTTACCTGGTAAGATAACACATTATTTATTTTTATTTGATTTGTATGTGTGTTGAAGTGATTTGTTTACCTTTCCTATACTTTGCACTCCCGTCGTGTTTTGCATTGCTTGTTGTTGTTACGTTCTGACCCGCCCCGACTGAAAATAAGTGAAAAAGAGCTTTATAGCTCATCGGATTCCTCCTGCATAAAAATTCTGATTCTGACTTGATGCGATGTAAGGGGTGGGCATACCCCACGTGTTAGCCCACCACAACTTCTACCCCACGTGTTACCCCACCACAACTTCTACCCCACGTGTTACCCACCACAACTTCTACCCCACGTGTTACCCACCACAACTTCTACCCCACGTGTTACCCCACCACAACTTCTACCCCACGTGTTACCCCACCACAACTTCTACCCCACGTGTTACCCCACCACAACTTCTACCCCACGTGTTACCCCACCACAACTTCTACCCCACGTGTTACCCCACCACAACTTCTACCCCACGTGTTACCCCACCACAACTTCTACCCCACGTGTTACCCCACCACAACTTCTACCCCACGTGTTACCCCACCACAACTTCTACCCCACGTGTTACCCCACCACAACTTCTACTCCACGTGTTACCCCACCACAACTTCTACCCCACGTGTTACCCCACCACAACTTCTACCCCACGTGTTACCCCACCACAACTTCTACTCCACGTGTTACCCCACCACAACTTCTACCCCACGTGTTACCCCACCACAACTTCTACCCCACGTGTTACCCCACCACAACTTCTACCCCACGTGTTACCCCACCACAACTTCTACTCCACGTGTTACCCCACCACAACTTCTACCCCACGTGTTACCCCACCACATTTTCTACCCCACGTGTTACCCCACCACAACTTCTACCCCACGTGTTACCCCACCACAACTTCTACCCCACGTGTTAGCCCACCACAACTTCTACCCCACGTGTTACCCCACCACAACTTCTACCCCACGTGTTACCCCACCACAACTCCTACCCCACGTGTTACCCCACGTGTTACCCCACCACAACTTCTACCCCACGTGTTACCCCACAACAACTTCTACCCCACGTGTTACCCCACAACAACTTCTACTCCACTGCTGTACTGTTGCTATTCTCGGTGTCGTCACGCCGTGAGACGAAGCATCTGTTGGGAATCTCCCAGCGAGCTGTGCAACCCCCAGCGCAAGCAGATTGTCTCCTCCTACGCGCGCTCTCTCAATGCGCACGGAGAAGACGCACTCTGCTGGTCGTCGCACCGCAGTTTATTTTGCGCAAGTATTGATGACTGCGCCGAGACCATCACCGCCCCACGTGTGATGAGCCAGCTCATTCACGGGTGGCTGGGACTGCATTGAAATCCACGATGAGCTCATCGGCGCTGGCTGAGCGCTCTGCCCCCGGAGCCGCCTTTGCTGTGACCTTTCCCGAGATGTGTTCTCGATCGCCGCGATCTCCTTCTCACCTGCGGTCGTGCCGGGGCGCTGGTGGGGGGGCGAGCGGAGCGGGGGCGGTGGGGGCAGGAGAGGCGGGGGCCGGGGCACCTGGAGACAGACGGAGCGGGCCCGGCAGCCGGGAGTCCAACCCTGAGGGTGCCAGTCAGGGGCCCAGCACATTCCGACGCGATCCACCAGCGCCTGTGCATGGGAGAGACGGTGTCCTCCCCATCGCCACCACAACCACCACTTCAATTGGTTTAACACGCAGGAGGCTTTCGCGACCAATATCACCCATAATAGAGGTGTCTTAGGTTAGAGCTCGTAATATATCTAAATGTGCCGTTAAACCCGCCACCACCCGCCACAGCCAACTAGTAAGGGTTGTCACGTAAACAGAACGTGACAATTCGTCACTAGCACAGCACTAACCGGTGTGTTGGAGAGCCAAGCCACAACATTTACTATCTGAGTACGACGTTTCGCCAGTAATTACAACTAGCTTCATCAGGCGACAGCCAGATTTGTGAAGTCCACCTGATTCGTTCCTTATATAGAGGCGTAGATGTGGTGACCACGCTTCTGCGCTCTTGCGCAAAGTGGGGGGGGGGGGGGGGATGACTGAGTCAACGTACATTACGCATGTTCATTATGCGAGCCCTTTGATCTTGTCCTTCCTGTACATTGTGTGTATTAAATTAGTAGCTAGTTTTACACAAAACTTCAACATTATAAAACTCAATTGAGTGTCCTTGTTGGCACGTGTGTTCTGCTACTGCTGACAGTTGTGTTTGGGAGTATTGAATATTTATTTGCTCCTTTAGTCTCGTGCTGATCATTCGTCTTGTTTGCCCAAGATAACATTTGCCACACGTGCAGTTAATCATGTACACACCATCCGTTGATAGCTTTGGTAATACACCTTTTGTACCAGATATTAATTTCTGTATTTTAAGTACCGTGCCAAATCTGACTGGGATGTTTTGTTTTTACAAACATCTGGCTAGTTCATTAGTTATTCCCGCGCTTCAATCGTCAAGTTCATCATCAGCAGCAGCAACGACAACAGAAACTGCACGTATCCTCATTATCTGAACACGTGCACGTTTTCGCAGCCAACAATGTGATTGATGTTGAGTCAGGTCATGTACTAACCTTGCCAAATTTGTGTCGTAAGACCCTCCACTCCCCGGTGTAGCCAAACAAATGAAGTTGGCACGTGGTGAAAAGGCGTTTAATGTGCCAATTGATACCTAGTCAGCTCACCATTAAGTGAAGAATAAAGATCGCAACTAAATGTATCAATTAGATACGCTACGTGTCGCTTGGAACTGTGCCAAGCATCTTCAGGTCAAGGTCCAGGAGGTAAATTTCTTCTTGTGTGGCTATCGTCACCAACAACAATTATCATCACTACCACCACCACCATCATCATCATCATGATCCTGCTCCGTAGCAAGCTCAGCCCCTCCAGTCGTGTGTACTCAACTAAACTATTTTTATTTACCAGGTAAGGTCCACTAAGCTACATATCTCTTTTTAAGAAGCGTCCTGGCAACAATTCATAGCTAAACGAAGTGGCTTATCATCATATGGAAATGTACAGCAACCAAATACTCTGAACGCGTGATGCTGATTCTAAATGTGGAGGGGAAAACCGGAGGATCTCGAGAAAAATCCACGCGACCACGGGGAAAAACAAACGAAAACTCCAAATATACAGCGGGCGTCAGGGTCAGGATCGAACACACGACCACATCCTGTGTACCAAGCGAGGGAGTTAACATCTCACCGAGGAGAGACACACGCAGACTCCAGCAATATGACAGGCATCGTCAGACTCGGGTTTGAACCCACGACCTCCTGTGTACCAGGCGAGGGAGTTAACATCTCCTAGCCACCGCGGCGCCCCTAGGTTGTTTGAGATTGCCTCTGCCGTGCCCCCCCTCCCGCCCCCCCTTTAAACATGGTCATGCCATGTCCATCAGTGTTGTCATCACCACTAATGTCATTTTATAATCATGAACAATGGCAGCAGGATCATTACAAAAACACATTTCCCACGTTACCATCGTCATTGTAATCATTAACGCCACTGCCTTCGTCACAATCATTAACGATGTCGTAATTGGACAATGCCACTGTCGACATCATCACCGGGCATTTAATACAGACGAGTGACTGGCGTGAATTATAATACTGTCCTAGAAGGACTAGAAAGTTCAAACTTTAGCCTGGATCCTTGAAAGTGTTAGGACAAACGTGTTTGACATTTTATTTTTGAAGGGTAATTTTGACAACTCAGTTTGCGCAGGTGCTTTTCAAAACAGTGTGAAGACGGCGCTGATATGAAAAAAGAGCTACCAGTTATGCGCAGATATCGGGACGAACGCAAATAAAGGGAAGGAAACAGAGTCCGCGTCATTCTTCTGTGGTTTGTTTACCAGGACAATGAAGACGAGGGCAGGAGAAGAGGGCGAGATGCGATGGGAGAGAAGACAGCTGCGCATTGTAGTAATCCTTTGAAAGAAGACAAAGAGACATGGTACATACGCACAGACACACAAGACGAAGATCCCCCCTTTTAGCTTGGTAACAAACTGTTGGGGCAAGTGCCGTTAGCGAGTAGCACCTATGGAGGCCGGCATGGTACACGAGGGGGTGGGTGGCCAGCACCAACCCCCAACCGCCTTTGAATCCTCAGTGGCGATGATTACACACCGCACCAGGTTCTCATTTGAGAGTGAGTCGAACTAGGGGAGGTCCAGGACCGGTTCAGAGAATCGTCACTGGTGTTGGTGGTGACCCTGAGTTGGATAGAAACTCGGGCAACTGGATGTGTAGTGCTGTTACACGACCGCTCCTCATACACACATCGTTGCATGCATACGCACATGGATTGGTATAAGCACACACAATACTCAACTAGAAAGCACAGGTGAGTGGGTCTTACATCGCATTACTTGGTAGAGCAGAACCAAACTTCCACTTCTGCACCGTGAATGTCGTAAAGCAAAGACCGTCCGTGGATCAGGAGTTGTTGGGACGACGAACGTTGTTGGGACGACGAATGTTGTTGGGACGACGAATGTTGTTGGGACGACGAACGTTGTTGGGACGACGAATGTTGTTGGCCTCTCTGGGCCAAGGCGCTGCTGGCGGCTTGGGCTGGGAGGAGTCTCTCTCTCTCCCTTAAGCTGCTTTCCCATTCCCCTATTTTTAGAATTCTGGGCATGGTGCCGGACAACTCCCACACAGATTACTTGTAGCAAATAAAACGGAATCAGCGTTTTTTATTATGGGAATAAAATCTTCGGTGATCTTATTTTCCAAGGTTAAATGTTATATATCGTATGTTCAATCATGTGTTTTTCATTTACAAAACACAAATATAGTATTGTAGTCACTCCATTATTATTTTGGGGTAAATACAATGAATACCACTTGGGGAAAGTCAACAGAGGTTGAGATGGGTGCCTGCCATAAGAATGTGGCATTTCCACTATTGAAGGAGTGCATTCGTTATTGAAGATAAGTGAGACTTGGCTTTCAGCTTAGATAGTTTTAGATGCGATAATAAAAAAAAAATATTTGTTTTGAAAGCCAATCAATAAAACGACTCAGATCTAATTTCCATATGGGGTGGGTGCATATGAACAGAGGGGGCAGATGCCCCCCCTAACTTTTGGATGGAGGTGGGGCGAGCGATATATTGTGTCCCTCGGAACCCTTGATAGCAGTGCGAGATGTTAACTCCCTTGCCTGGCATGTAGTGTCGTGGGTTCGATCCAGACCCTGACGCTTGTATATTTAGAGTTTGCATGTTCTCCCCGTGGTCGCGTGGATTTTTCACCGGGTCCACCGGTTTTTGCCTCTACATTTGAAAACATGCGCTTAGACTTTAGATTATTTGGCTGCCGTAAATTTCCACATAAGCCACTTCGTTGAGCTATCATTTCGGTCCAGGTCGCTTCTGAAAATGCGCTATATTGCTCAGTGGACTTTACCTGCTAAAAAATATAGTTTAGTTTTATAGTTATATTAGTTTGTGAGACTCCTCGGCTACCCAACAAGGGTTCCCCCATCGTGGTTGCTTTCTGTCTCAACTTCGAAATCCTTCTTGTGCTTCCACAGCATTCACCACCACCACCGTTACCTCATCAACCACCACCACAATTACCTCATCAACCACCACCACAATTACCTCATCACCCACCACCACCACCATCACCTCATCACCCACCACCACCACCGTTACCTCATCAACCACCACCACAATTACCTCATCAACCACCACCACAATTACCTCATCACCCACCACCACAATTACCTCATCAACCACCACCACAATTACCTCATCACCCCCCACCACCACAATTACCTCATCAACCACCACCACCGTTACCTCATCAACCACCACCACAATTACCTCATCAACCACCACCACAATTACCTCATCACCCACCACCACCGTTACCTCATCAACCACCACAATTACCTCATCAACCACCACCACAATTACCTCATCACCCACCACCACCACCATTACCTCATCACCCACCACCACCATTACCTCATCAACCACCACCACCTCAATTACCTCATCAACCACCACCACAATTACCTCATCTACCACCACCACAATTACCTCATCAACCACCACCATCGTTACCTCATCAACCACCACAATTACCTCATCACCCACCACCACCACCATTACCTCATCAACCACCACCACCACAATTACCTCATCAACCACCGCCACAATTACCTCATCACCCCCCACCACCACAATTACCTCATCAACCACCACCACCGTTACCTCATCAACCACCACCACAATTACCTCATCAACTACCACCACCGTTACCTCATCAACCACAACCACCACAATTACCTCATCAACCACCACCATTACCTCATCAACCACCACCACCACAATTACCTCATCAACCACCGCCACAATTACCTCATCACCCCCCACCACCACAATTACCTCATCAACCACCACCACCGTTACCTCATCAACCACCACCACAATTACCTCATCACCCACCACCACCGTTACCTCATCAACCACAACCACCACAATTACCTCATCAACCACCACCACCGTTACCTCATCAACCACCACCACAATTACCTCATCACCCACCACCACCACAATTACCTCATCACCCACCACCACCACCGTTACCTCATCAACCACCACCACCACCACCACCGTTACCTCATCAACCACCACCACCGTTACCTCATCAACCACCACCACAATTACCTCATCAACCACCACCACCATAATTACCTCATCAACCACCACCACCGTTACCTCATCAACCACCACCACCACCACCGTTACCTCATCAACCACCACCACAATTACCTCATCAACCACCACCACCACCACCGTTACCTCATCCCCCACCACCACAATTACTACCATTGTCTTCATGCTCCCCACGAACAACATCCGACACCAACAGCCATGGGTTCCTTTCACCATGGGCGGTGCCGGCACATTTAAATTGGGGTTCTAAATGTCATTGTGATGGGGCTGAGAGGGGCATGAGGTGGATTGGGCAGTGTCGGCTGCGGTGGGTTTGGGGTGACACGACAAGTGTTGTGGAGGAACCAGCGGCATCTTATGCGTGGAGGAGCTGTAGCCGAGGGGATGTGATGTAAGCATCCACCTTGGTTTAACATTCCAACGGCTTTTGGGTTCCAATCTTTTTGGTGCCAAAATTAAGTCACATGGTGTCTACCTTCCTGAGTACAGGGATTGTTTTATTGGGGGCTGAAGTCTCTCATCTACAGCTCCCTTCCCTTCCCAGCCCCTGTGGCAAAGCCCCTGAATACTCGACATGGGCCCCCATGGGTCCTTATCCTCCATTTTAAAATCATTGCCCCCCCCCCCCCCATATGATCCTCTGACACCCATACACTCGTTGTACCTCCAACCAACCGTCGCTCCATGGGTGATAAGGCCTTCTCCTCAGTTGCCCCTGGGCTATGCAACACACTGTTCATTGAGATCAGATCCGCGGAGTCAATCTCCACCTTCAAATCTCAATAAAAAAAACTCATCTGTTCAAAAGGTCTTACAATCAGGCTTGAATTCCCTCCTCTAATCTCCCACCTTGTTACATTCCGTCCCTTGAATGTTCTCTATGCTGCTCTTACGTTTTATACATATGGCATTGTTTTCTTCATGTACGTTTTTTTTGTACGTATAATATTTAATACTTTTTACTGTTTAGTACTTTGAGCGTGGGAAAAGCGCCCTATAAATAAAATGCATAATTATTATAGTACTAGGCACTTGTTTAAAGCTGCGTTGCTTCAGTTAACTCAGGCCAGTTCGAGATACTGCTTTCACCGGACTTGGTTCGTTATCAGTAACCAGAAACTGGAGCATGGAGAACACAGCAACTTGTGCTGACAAGTTCCATCTCCCTCTGTAATCACACACACCAATCAATGCTCTGACAAAGTTTTGAATGCAACTCCAAATTAGATTTTGCAAAAGCTTTACCACTTCCAAAAACACAAAACTTGAAACGTCACAATATACCGTAATATGCCTCTAAAACAAGTACAACAAATATAGCAGGTATTTTATACTCTGTGCTGACTTAAACAGCCCACCGTGTACTAGTTTCGCAGAATTGGTGTGGCTTCATCTCAATGCTGACCGCGAATACTTTATACGATAATGTTGTTGTTGCTGTGAATAAATAATGCATCATGTTTACAGGTCAATGACCGTATCACCCAGAATATGCCCGAGCATGTCAGATCTCGGAAGCTTAGGCAGGGCAGAGTCTAGATGGCGTTCGGATGGGTGGCCACGTATGTATGCACACAGCCAACCGTGATCATTTAAGGTGCGGGGAAGGACAGCAAACTAAATACGAAAAGCAGTTCTACAAAAATAACTTTTCAATCTAGATGATTTAAAAGTGCATAGCTCCAGTGGCCTCCTAATATCCGAAGGAAGAGCGTTCCAGACGGCCGCAGAAGCGCAAGGTGACTACGGGACTTTGCCACGCGGTGGGCAGCAACATTCATTTGTGTACCGCACTTCTATGCTCCCAATGCTACAATGACCAGCGTGGTGAGGTATGATCAAATAACCCCCACGAGCCGCACGCGTTTGGGGAGGCCTTCATCCAGCAGTTGATTAACAAAAGGGATGTGCAACGTACTTGTACGGTGTCTATAGAGGCATATTTAAACAAGCATATTCATATAAAAACAACCTTTTACATTCACCAACGGGGGGCCATGCTGTCACAATTTACATCAGCAAAAGAAACTATTATCACTTCCTCCTAAAATGCCAGTCGAAGTAACTTGGCATTTTAAAAGCATCAGTCGTAAATTGACAACTTAAAAAAAAAATATCGCCAAAACACAATTTGTCGTAATATACCAAAGCCCCAGACTTTCAATGTTTCTTACAAGCGAGAGCGTCGGTTTAATCAGCCGGTTGTGACAGCCACTCAATGTTTACTACAAAAACAACAATGCGGTTCTGTGATCAATGTACATTGGATTATGGCTGCATTGCACGAATCCTTGTGTTGTGGTGCGTTTTTAAAATTGTCATTGTGTATATATATAGACACAGATGAACTCTAATAATCCGCCCTCAAATTTTTTTTGGAGGGGGCGACTCAATGCTAATCCGTGATTTTTAGTGGCGGGGATAATTCCTCCTGAAATTCGCCAGACACCGTCAAGGGGACTTTGCTTCACGCGGCAGGCCTGAGGCTTGCCACGTGGATTTGTTTGACAGCTGAATCGCGGTGCTAAAAACCCTCAAACCTGCCAGTATTCCTTTTCCCCAGGACTTTTGCATATTTAGCCGCAGTGTGTCGGGGATTACAGGATTACGAGTGAAACCCCATCAGTATATCACCACGGATTTTTGGAGTTTTGCCGTATATTTCCATTACGGTAATGATTTAAAATGCGATTATTCACGCTGCCAGCTTATTCGACAAGACTGCTATGGCTTGGAGTCGCGATTTTAAACAAATCAATCCCTTTGAGCCGTGGCATTGCGAGTAGCTCCCCCAGTGGCCGAGGAGTTGACGTGAACCGGTTGCATCGACACGTGTTGCAAGCGTTATGAATCGACTGCTACAAGCCGACTCATTGCAGCTCAAATGCAGTCGGGTCGCATGGCAACACGAGTTCAGTCTGGACCTTCATAGCGACAGAAGGCCTTCACTTAGGAACAATCCAATAGGATTATGAGGACTCTAAGATAATGTTTAAGTGCCCCTTCAAGAGATCGAGCTTTCCAAAAGACACCTAAAATGGTGCTTATGCGCATGCTGTTAGCAGACAATAATACCATTTATAATAGGTTTACTTTGGTGTTAAATTGTGTGTCGTAAACCCTCCTCCACCCGACACAGCCATTTAATAAAACTGTCACGTGAATCAAATGGGCCAATTGTATCACTGCTTCAGCACACCAGTGTGTTCGCGAGTAATCTCGGCGCACTAGAGATGAATTCCATCCAGCTTGATGAGGTCGTTATAATACTGCTAATTTATCCAGGCACGCTTCTTTCAGGATGGCCTACATGAGGACGTTTGGCTGTTTTGTTGTTGTCAAATTACCATCACAATTAAAGCCAAATACATTGTAAAACACAAAAAGTTACAGAGTACAGAGCAATGGTGGGCAACCTAGACGAGTCAGTGGGCCACGTGAAGCGGTCCGCACGCTGGACATCACGCATCACCCCAGACACACCGAGACCAGGCCACCACGACGAGGGGCCGCAGGTTGCCCACCGTTGCTACAGAGCAATGACAGTCGTTGAGCAACCGGGCTGTGACTATCTCACAACACTGAGTTAAGTCACGAACGTGAATCTGGAGCCCAGACTCGATCCTACACCTTGAGCCACTCAATCACCGCCGTGAATCGCGCTGTGTCCCCTCTCTGAATACCGTCGACAAGCGCATGGCGCCCACCTCCAGCTCCATGAACCCTCTGCCCAGTAGCATTTGAGCAAAGTCAAAAGATGGCTTGTTAACCCTTTAAAGGAACGTATATTTATTTACAGTGGCACTGTAGCCAACGCTGCTCACACAGATGCAGGCGCCGTGTGAGGCGTAAATCACCTTTGACGCTTACTTACCAACACCGTATTTGGACTTACGGTACCATGTGACTTTACGACGTGTCTTCTAAATACGACTATCTCAAGATGCAGGGATCTATCAAAATGAGCACCATTCACAGTGAGATCTATTTAAGCGACCTTACTGCCAATTCTACTGCAGTGAAGTGACCATTCGTGGGTATTAAATGAATCACGCGCGTGCCATGGGCGTTGTTTTAAACGCTCTACACCAATTTAAATGATGCAATTTTAGTAGATCCCTATGCAAGTGCCTTCGACACGAACACTTGCCACCCACGCCAGCTTCGTGTGGCAGTGATCGCCACGTGGCAGTTTGCATTGGGCACGGAGCACGATAGGGCGTCTCACTGGCACTCACGTGCCCTCTACTCTGCTGGGTTATCCACATCATGTACTCTTCATTATGCACTAAGAGTACAGCCTCTCTCTTATGCTTTTGACTTTCACCTTCTTTGTCGGCACAATATTTCATTGCCCCTACACTTAAACTTGTTTACAAAAGTCAAAGTGTGTCCACGGCGTATTAATACGCATTGGGGAGCGCTCACCTGTGTTTGTGGCCCTGAACCCAACGTGGAAGTTCTACTTGACTATGATTGGAACCACGCTGCCAGTTGACACAGCAGCGACTGTTTTAGTTATATTTCCCCAATTACATTACAACCGCAATATCTGGCATCACGTCAGGAAATGAAGACAATCCAATTTGCAACTCTCACAGTTTGTAGCGTAATTGTCATCTCGTCTTGAGAGCATGGCTCTGGCGTACTTCAACTCTGCACACTTTTACCGGTAAAGAGCGTCCACGGCATGACAATCAAAGTTACATTTTGTTAGCCACAAAGCTGTAACACGTTATGCAAGTACCAAGGCAGTTATAATTATTGGCGATTGCCGACCGAGCTGAGACCGGTCACCGATGCTCCACAACTCGCTCCAGTTTGAGAAGTTGGTTCAAGCGTGGGCGGCTGCAAACCCGGACTCGAGCTCAGTAATGAGTCGTGCAGGCTCAGCGCCTCAACGTGAAGTGACCGACCTTAGCGCCACCCAGCCATCTCACACACAAAGGTCACCGTTCAATTTCCACTGTTGAAGGTGGAAAGCATCAACGAGGCATGGGTACAGGGACGCTAGACTTAGCTGCAGTGCACAATATGGCTTGACAGTTCTAGACCAAAATGTAAATATTGTTTTCGTACAAGTCTGCTTATCATTCCATGGAGATTCGTCTTTCATTTCCACCTATTCTCAAATGGCATTTAAGAAAAAAATAAACTCAATAAAGTCTGCTTTGCCCACAGCACCAAGTATCCGCAGAGACCAAAACATGACTGCCACAACAACACAGGGCCGAGACCTGTTTACGGTTGTGGAATAAACAGGTTATCCCTAATCGGCGGCACAAGTACAGAGGTGTAGGCTGGCACAAGTTTCATATTCACACGTGGAGTTAACGCACAGCAAAGCACACCCACTCGTCTTCAGTACCAAATGGTTGGAGATTACAATGTATCCCGTGTCCACTGCGTTTTTCAAAAGTTTAACCTAAATCGAAAAACAACTTTTATCTATACCTCCAACTATACAATTGTCTTGTTTGTTCGGGTTTCCTTTAATGGGCACTCTTAACACCATCGTAGGTGAATTGTGACCTCTGTATAGTATATAGACCAAACAGTAAATTCATCTGAAATCTTTTCCAAGTGAAACATTGCTGAGTCTACCAAGACTATACGAGTTTCGATGTGTGGCCATTTCATTTTTTGAGCATTTTATGCAGTGAGAAATCAGTGCCTGGAGAAATCGCACGGATACTCGAAGAGAACACCCACACGCCACACACAGGTGCTGTATGATCAAAACCTTGATGTTGTACTGCTTCCTAGGGCACCTCACTGCCCGTGCACATCGTTATGCCAGCGTGGTCCACCAACCCTGCCTCTAGGTGCTGAACTGCAGGTGTGCACCACCACACCTGTAAAATGTCTCACTGGCATGCCTTAGTTCGGTTCACTGAGCTGCCCACCCTAAAAATACTTTTTGTATCGTAAAAAAAACCATTCCAACCCATTACCTTTAAACTCATGGAACATTTTTGCAGAGCATTATGGGTAAAAGCATAACTGTATTCGGTTTCTAAATATAGATTTTATTTGTTAGTCCATCAGACTTTCCAGACCAATATTGTTGCGTAAAACCCGGGCCCCATTGTTTAGAGGCCGTGCTCCTGCCAATAACGTCGAGCAAGTTAGCAGCCTTTGTTTAACAAGCCTGACTGCTGATGAGACCCAGATGGTCAACACCGATCCACAGTTTGCTGGCTTAAGAAAAATCTGCTGGATTATATTGGTCTGGTGAGCTAATAGGCCAATGGACTAAAACATACACGGTAATAACTCGTTTTCACACAATGTGTATTTTCTATAACAAGGTACTTCTTTTAGGGTACACTTTTCGCACAATGCGCAACGCGCCCCATTGTGAAGCGTTTCTGAGCGGTGGACGACGAACTACTTTCTTAAACTACGCGGCTGAGCAGTTTGGGAATTCTGGACAAACGCGCGGAGTGATACGGTACGTAGCGTACCCTCATCTCAGATCTTTGTCCTGGCAAATCACGGAGTGTGCTTATATCGTATCTTGTAAAACCTGCCAAACTTCACCATTAAGTAATTTTTTTATGGGGAAATAGTTTTCGATGAACGCATTTTTCAGGAACGCATCCACGGCGTTAAATGAGGAATTACCATACGTGGAGATAGAACAGGGTTTCGCTCATGAAAAGAGGATACAAACAATAGAAACAAGAATGCAATTTGTGGCTAAAATGTTATGAATATGGCACCGATGTATGTGCCGTTATTCCTGTATGCGATCTGCAGTCATGAAGTAAAACAAAAGCGCCAACCCACACAGCTTCTTCGTAAGGCGGCCACTGGCACGCTCCGACTCATCACTATAGAACTCCATCTGATGCCGGGCACCCACAAAACATAAATAAATATATTCATTATTTGCAGTGCAAGGTGGGGGGCCAGCCTCTGCCAGCACCACGTGACTCTTACCGCCGCCATTTCCTCGAGTTTTTAAGTTTTCTGGGATAGTCTTTCAGAAACGTTAAGTACTTACTCGTTATGTACTTAACGACGCCGCTTTTTATTAGCCGGGATGCAAACATCATCCCTAGCACGGTAGTAAATCTAAGCGCTAGGAGAAACCAGCACAGGCGTAGCCTTTAGAAAATCTTTAAGAGTGTTTCAGAAGCACTCACGCTAGCAGGGTGCTAACATTGACCCGAGCATGTCGCTAAAATGTGGAAATGTCCCAGGTCTGTGGATCGCAGAAACATTCTACAAGAGGCCAAAGAGAGGATTGATGGTGTTGCCATTGGTAGTTGTAGCAGTGGCAAGAAGATTTCTGCCACACAAGCCAACATGAAGTATCAGATGATCCATCACTGTCCCTTCCAGACTTGGTAGACAGGTACACGGACAGGGAAGCTAGCAAGTCTCCCTGCCCCCCAGGGCAGGGTTGTATGTTGCATACTCGGATAGCTCAGAAGGCAATGCTAAAGCTCAAGGCAGGGGCTGAGACTACCGCCTTGGAAGAGTCAAGCGAACAACGTGACGCTCGTCATGGCCTTTGCCACCGACACGGGGGCAATGGCTACCTTTGTAGCGTTACACCTTTAACTACAGAGCTCATCGTCGTATTGGACCAGTTGTATGCCTAAAGATGCAGGAGATAAGACCCTAAACGTTAGCTCGGATAGCAAACGTCCCTAACATAAATGGCGGCAGAGGGGTCACGTGGTGTGGGCGGAGGCTCGTCCCTCTCCGCTAGGGGAGGAGGGGTGTGACCCCACCCGGCACCAAACAATATAAATTAACTTATCGTTACATCTCCTGGGAGGAGCGCTGCACACGATGGGAGTTCTGCCGTGGCAAGCGTCGTAGCGCGTCGGTGGTCGCCCGTAAAACCGGGCCCAGTGCGAGCACCGGAGCCCCGCGTCCAATGAAACGCCACCGTCGAACAACGTCCCGGCGGTGCCGGCAATCAGTCTCCGTCGTAACCGTCGCCGGCGTCGCCGCGGGCGCAGAAGTCGCGCAGCTCTTTGGGGGGCTGCACGTGGTGGGGCGCGTCGTGGGGGTCCGGGTGGGGGTCCGCGGGCCTCGGGGTCGAGGCCGGAGTCGAGGCCGGCGACGGCGTCGTCGGCGCTCCCTCGGGGCTGGGCTGCGCCTCGGAGGGGGAGTTGGGCGCCAGCGATCCGTACGAGTGGCGGCTCGGCGAGTCGGCCAGCGAGAGGTCCAGCGTCGGCTCCCGCAGCACCTCGGCCACAAACAGCTGCTCGCTCGCACGCACGCACCGGACGGTGGTGGGTTTAACGACACATTTATATATTTAAGCGATCAGAGGTGCGTTGGAAGGATAACAAACTAAACACTGATGGATGGTAGGAGGAGGATCAGGAGGAGATGCCGGTGATGGCTAGAGGGTGATGTGTTGACTGTATCCACTGCTTGATAAAGACCTCCCCAAGCTGCCGCTATCTCCGAACTATCCTGCGGTGTAATAGTCCACCAAGGAAATACACCACAGGTAGATTTTATGTATCCGTCTCCTGGGTGGACGTCCTCTCGGCTGAGTTCCCCTCCCTTGGCTGCCACTCCATCGTCATTCTCCACCACCACCAATCGTTGTCCTCTCTAGCAAAGTGCCCACCAGTTTCCTAATGTTTGGGGTGATGTCTTTAAATTGCATTTTATGATCCGTATCATCCACTTCCTGCATCGCAGTGTTACGCTAAAACACGATGAATAACATCTCCCATTTATCCCTGCAAGGCCATGGGAGAACGTGCTGTTTGTGAACCCATTTTAAGGCTGCAATATCACGTGAGTGGGTCGTGTGGCTGTTGCTGCTGCTGCTACTGACACTGGTGTTGATATGCATGCTGTTGTTAGTGCTACTCCTGGCACGGGTGTTGCTCCTCATGCTGCTGCTGCTGCTGCTAAAGGTGGTGTTGATGCTCATGCCGGTGCCGCTGGTGTTGTGATTCGTGTTGCTGGTGCCGGCTGGCGGTGGCGGTGCTCGTGCTGGTCACGTCGCCAGCGCCGGGAACCGACCGGCACGGCTGCGGACGACCGCGAGCTGCCGTCCTCCGCGTCGTCCTCCACTCCCACGGGCGGCTCCACCACCGTCGGCTAAAAAGACAAAGATCCACCGTAATGCCTTTAACAGACCTTTTTGGGAAAATGCTGTTTGCGAGCACCTATGAGGGGGTGGGTGGTCAGCACCACGCCCGGTTGCATTTAACTCCTTAATGGCAACATTTAAATATCACAGCAGGTAGTCATTTGCGGCTGAGTCAACCTTGGAGAAGCCCAGGGCCGGTTCAGACAATCGTCACTGGTGTTGGCCGTTGAGTGGGAATCGAACTTGGTTCTTAGCGCACTAACCACCGTCAGCTGCACGCACGCGCAAACGCACGGGCGTGCGCGCGTCTGACAGAATCGACAATCCATCGGTCGGTCATCAGCGGTGATCCACGGGGCCAGGAGAGGCTGGGTCACCGGACGAGAGGGGAGTGAATACATGTCTGTAGAACTTCTTTCGCACCGTACGCAGCCAACCGTGCTCATCTGAGGTGCGGGAAAGGGCGTGCGCGTACGTGCGTCACCTGGCGCGATCGCAGTAAGCGCTTCAGTGCCTTGTACAGCAGCCAGAGGAGCACGGTGGCACCGGCGAAGCCGAGCACCTCGGTCAGGAACATGGTGATGGGCCTGCGGAGGCCTGGCGGCAGTGGCAGCACACAGAGGGTACGACGTGCAGAGAGGGTTAATTCTGCACAGGCGAACAAGATCATTGTTTTCATACGTATATCAAATCGATACGATTACTAATATGTGTCATTTTATTATATTTCTTAAAAAACATATTAATAAAAGTAGCGGCAGCCCTGACATCCTGCCTGAAAAAAAGTATTGATCCAGAGAGCTCATGGGCTGACAAGACTATAAGGTTATTTACTTGCATGTGCTGAAACAGACTGGTCTGTTTTTTTATTATTTGAATATAACAGGAGTCTTTTTGAGTTGACATTGGTGGCTGGGCAAAAACCAGAAACCAACAACACTTTGAAAACCCAGTTTAATCCAGGATGGCTAATACCCAGATGTGAGCACAGGACCTTGGCAGTGCCAGCCTATTGCTGTGACATGTTGCTGCGAGCAATATCGCACAAACACAACAATCACTGCCGCAATTCCTACAGCAAGCAGTTGATCCTCATCAGAAGGCACTCATATAATCCGACAGTGGAAGTATCATGATGATAACTGATAATGCTCGGGTGGTAGTAAGCAGTGAATCATGACTAGAGGGATCAGACATACTTCAATGAGCAGCGCCAGCTCAATACTGCTGAAATCCTGAACCATCCAGCCACTTCACAACGTGACTTGTCTAAATGCTGGATTAACTAAGATCCTGCGCAAATAAATATGCATCGGATTAAGTAATCAAAATTGATTTTATGGCTCAAGATATATGCTTTGAAACCTTACATGTGAAAATAGATTATTTATGCAACCGATATGAAAATCGCGTGTGAATGCAACACTTCGGCTAACACAGCGAACGTACACATCGGGCAGTGAGAACCGGGCACAGGACAAGGACAATGGCAGAAAAAGGACGAAGAAAACTCTCGATCGATCAGCCACCCCAAATCAAATGGTGACAATTCATAAAATCTCTGAGAGGGGGATGAACCATCCACACCCCTAACCCCACACACCTAACCCCACACACCTAACCCCACACACCTAACCCAACACACCTAACCCCACACACCTAACCCCACACACCTAACCCCACACACCTAACCCCACACACCTAACCCCACACACCTAACCCCACACACCTAACCCCACACACCTAACCCCACACACCTAACCCCACACACCTAACCCCACACACCTAACCCCACACACCTAACCCCACACACCTAACCCCACACACCTAACCCCACACACCTAACCCCACACACCTAACCCCACACACCTAACCCCACACACCTAACCCCACACACTTAACCCCACACACTTAACCCCACACACCTAACCCCACACACCTAACCCCACACACCTAACCCCACACACCTAACCCCACACACCTAACCCCACACACGATTCCCCAGCTCATTTGTTGCTTAGGCTTAAACATCGACCGAAAGACGCAGGAGCCGGGAAGAGAGAGAGAGCGAACGGGAGCTGGGAAGGGGTGGGAGCTGGGAAGGGGTGGGAGCTGGGAAGGGGTGGGAGCTGGCAAGGGGTGGGAGCTGGAAAGGGGTGGGAGCTGGGAAGGGGTGGGAGCTGGGAAGGGTGGGAGGAGGTGGGAGCTGAGAAGGGGTGGGAGCTGCGAAGGGGTGGGAGCTGGGAAGGGGTGGGAGCTGGGAAGGGGTGGGAGCTGGGATGGGGTGGGAGCTGGGAAGGGGTGGGAGCTGGGAAGGGGTGGGAGCTGGGATGGGGTGGGAGCTGGGAAGGGGTGGGAGCTCACCGAGCCTCAGGATCGAGAAGAAGAGGAGCCAGAGGATGCAGAGCAGGGGGGCCATGAGGAGCTGGGTCACCGCTGCCTTGTGGGTCTTCTTCTCCATCTTGGCGGGCAGGTACGTGAAGAAGAGGTTGTAGCGGTCCACGTAATGCTTCAGCACCATGTACAGGAGGCCTGCGGATGGGGGAGATGAAGGTGGCCGGGCCCCGGGGATCATGATCAAAACCACTCGTGCATGAGCCATCTTTATCACACCGGGTGAGAACCCCACTGGCAGCTTGGTGTTGCTTTCGCAAGGCACATTCTGGATATTTATTTTCCCTTTAACAGGAACAATGGGAGTGTGGCGTTACGCAGGAATGGAGACTCGAACGTGCTTTTTGTTTGTGCTGCGTGCCACGTTGGTGAGAACGTACTGTAGCTCACAATCGGAAGGTTGCAAGTTCAGTGTCTGGTGAGAGGCCGATTCAGCCTTTCACACCGCTTCGGGGGAACTCAACAAGGTGGTTGTCTTAAAGCACGACTGGCCCCTGCCACAGGAATGTGGAATTTTGATCACTGGCTTAGGGTTGTAAACGAGAGATGAGCATCACTCCACTCTCATTTTTCTTTCAACAAAATAAAAGTAGTTGCAGACAGCTGTAATGTTTTTGATTTGGGCTACAAGACCAATTACTTGGAGTTCTGTGGGTAAATACTACACGGGGGTCCTGGGAAGGCAAAATGAAAGAAAGCAGCAGTAAACCAAAATGTTTGGTGAGCGGTGGTGGGAGTGCAAAACACTACCGAAGGGCGTGATGATGGGACAGGTGACGCTGTAGGACATGGTGACGGTTATGATGCACATCGTCCACGCGTACTCGAGTCCGTACGGGAACTCGTAGCAGCAGCGCTGTGAACAGGGCCGAAACACGATCACAGACAAAGATCCCCCAAATAGCCTTTAATAGACTGTAGGGGCGAGTGTTGTTCGCGAACACTTACGAAGGCCCGTGTGGCACACATGCATGTAACAGCGCCACTGCGTCCTTGCGCGTGTATGTATGTACATATATTTTGGGAAGCATTTGTATCGCAATTTTCTTCACTACGAACACAGCCACATAGGTTCGACTTCCAGCCATGGGTAACAACAGAGTAAAGCTGTAGCTAAACCTATCTCGGGCCTCCACGAGCTCAACTCACCTGTTGTAGCTACTGCGGCAAGTAGAGCATTAGCGCTGGGCAGACAAAAGCGGCCGACGTGGATCTGGCCACACCACCCTTCGGGTGTGCCATGTCGGCCTAAATAAGTGCTTCACCTGAGGCGGCCGGGTGGCTCGTCAATTGTGTACAGAGCAACTACTGAGTTGCTGGACAGAACGCAGGGAGCCACATGTCAACGTTAAAGCGGCCGCTCAAGTGTAGCGAGCCGACGGTTCTCCAACACGGAGGGTTGCGCTGCTGTGCGAAAGATCCAAACGGATGCTTCGGCTCGTGACACGCCGCCGAGAGGATAGCCGGGAAAAGAGCAGGGGAAAATTATTTCTTTTTTATATTATCAACAACGGCCCTCAAGGCAAGAGTGTGCGTAAGCGGACATGGGGGCTTGTTGGGGGCTCGAGGCCCGTGTGGACATCACCTTGCGCACGTGATGCCGGTGTGCGTCCGAGCGAGCCAGGCACAGGCGCAGACCGTACAGCGCCAGCTCCGGCAGGCGCAGCAGCCGTGCCGCCGAGCCCAGCAGCGCCGCCGTCACCACGTAGTTCACGAAGAACGCGCCGTTGTCTGGCAGAAATACGCACCTGTGCCGGCACGGCGGGGCAATCGTACACGCGCACACACACACCTGTGTGAGTACAGCGGTACAATCACACACACACACACCTGTATGAACACAGTGGTACAATCACACACACACCTGTGTGAGTACAGCGGTACAATCACACACACACACCTGTGTGAGTACAGCGGTACAATCACACACACACACCTGTATGAACACAGTGGTACAATCACACACACACACCTGTATGAACACAGTGGTACAATCACACACACACACCTGTATGAACACAGTGGTACAATCATACACACACCTACCTGTATGAACACAGCGGTACAATCACACACACACCTGTATGAACACAGTGGTACAATCACACACACACCTACCTGTATGAACAGTGGTACAATCACACACACACCTACCTGTATGAACACAGTGGTACAATCACACACACACACACACCTGTGTGAACACAGTGGTACAATCACACACACACATCTGTGTGAACACAGTGGTACAATCACACACACACATCTGTGTGAACACAGTGGTACAATCACACACACACACACCTGTGTGAACACAGTAGTACCATCACACACACACACCTGTATGAACACAGTGGTACAATCACACACACATACACACCTGTATGAACACAGTGGTACAATCACACACACACACCTGTATGAACACAGTGGTACAATCACACACACCTGTATGAACACAGTGGTACAATCACACACACACCTGTATGAACACAGTGGTACAATCACACACACAAACACCTGTATGAACACAGTGGTACAATCACACACACACACCTGTGTGAGTACAGCGGTACAATCACACACACACACCTGTGTGAGTACAGCGGTACAATCACACACACACACACCTGTATGAACACAGTGGTACAATCACACACACACACCTGTATGAACACAGTGGTACAATCATACACACACCTACCTGTATGAACACAGCGGTACAATCACACACACACACCTGTATGAACACAGTGGTACAATCACACACACACCTACCTGTATGAACAGTGGTACAATCACACACACACACACCTGTATGAACACAGTGGTACAATCACACACACACCTGTATGAACACAGTGGTACAATCACACACACAAACACCTGTGTGAACACAGTGGTACAATCACACACACACACATCTGTGTGAACACAGTGGTACAATCACACACACATACATCTGTGTGAACACAGTGGTACAATCACACACACACACACACCCGTGTGAACACAGTAGTACCATCACACACACACACACCTGTATGAACACAGTGGTACAATCACACACACACATCTGTTTGAGTACAGAGGTACAATCACACACACACACACACATATCTGTGTGAACACAGTGGTACAATCACACACACACACCTGTGTGAACACAGTGGTACCATCACACACACCTGTATGAACACAGTGGTACAATCACACACACACACACATCTGTGTGAGTACAGAGGTACAATCAGACACACACACCTGTATGAGTATAGTGGTAAAATCATATACACACGCACGCCTGTATTGTATGTATGTTGAACTTCTTTTGCACCGTACATAGTCAACCGTGCTAATTGGAGGTATTAGCACAGTGGTAGAGAGACAAAGATCCCCGTATAGCATTCACTCTCCTAGGTCGACTCAGCCCCAAGTGAGTAGCTGGTGCGGTGTGTAAACTAGGGAGACAAAGGTGGCCGGGCGTGGTCCTGGCCACCCACCCCCTAGTGTGCCGTGCCAACCCTCATAGGTGCTACTCGCGAAGAGCTCTTAACTCAACCGTCTATACAGGCTGCACGGGGGGACACTTTTGTTTATGGGCACCGTGATGGCGAGATGTGAACTCCCTCACCTGGTACGCAGGAGGTCGTAAGTTCGATCCTGACCATGACGCCTATATATTTGGAGTGTGCGTGTCTCTCTGCCCGTGGTCGTGTGGATTCTTCTCCGGGTCCTCCGGTTTTTCCCACCACATTTAGAAATATGTGTTTGGCTGATATACATTTCCACATGATAAGCCACTTCGTTGAGTTATCATTTGTGGCCAGGTGACTTCTGAAAGAGAACTATATAGCTCAGTGGACCTTACCTGGCAAGATAAAAATACATCGTTGTTTTAGTTCTGAGACAGCACTCACTCGAAGCGGATGGTGCCAGACTTGAGCAGGTCCTTGTCAAACAGCCAGCGGAAGAACACGTCAAAACTGTGACATAAAACCACAACATACATGTGTAGAGGACGCATACAGCACAACATGCACGTGTAGCGTACGCACAAAGCACACGGCTGGAGAGGGCGATGCAAACTAAAACAATGCCGCATGAGTGAAAGAGTGTCAATGTTTGTGACACGGGTACGGCGAGGATTCGCCCAGGGCAGTAAGGTTGTGCCAATAGGAAGCAGGGCAGCAAGTATGTGTAGTGCACGACTTAGGAGACGATATTTGTATTCGCTAGCCTATGACACAACACGAGCCGTCTAGCATTGGTGGCGCCGACTGAGACAGCTAACAGGCTGTCTAGCAGCGCAATGTCGAGCGAAGACTGCAGCGACGATGGCGACGAGACAACAGCGACGGCGAGACGATCCAATCCCAAATCCTACCGGCGCGGCCTGGCTCCGCCCTGGCCGCGCCTCCCTTCTCGAACCCACTAGCAGGTTCCAGGGGCTTCCAGATGGGGTCTTCCGTGACCCTTGCCCCAGTTCCTCCGCCCCGCCGACACACAGCCGTGCATATGCTCACCGGCGTGTGTACTGTTTGTACACCACTGTTGCCGCTGCTGGTCACCAGCCGGCGCTATTACACTACATATGTGCTGCGCAGATAAATGACTCAATCTCTGTTCTGTATCTCTACAGAAACTATTCATATCCTTGGTTCTATTCTGTAAAGTCACGTGACTTTACCGAAAGAACCAAGAATATGGATGCCTGCAGTCACAAAAGCTTTAGATCAAAATCTACATAAACTGTTCATATTTTAAATTGTCGGCCTCGTGTCCTTCTATACTGATGTTAACCAAATAGCATCGCTTTAAGCAAGGAGACTTTGCAGAGGTTTTGACCTTCTGGGTTTCATCAGCAGCATTAGGGTTTATAAACAAATAACCACGGGTTTGGCTGATGTTGCTGGTAAGAGCACTCCCTGTCAGCAAAAAGCCAAATGTTGCATGGAGCTCTTTCAGCACTGCTGTGCAGGATTACGAGTAATACTGTAAGAGGGTATCTTTGAATAAATTATCACGTTTAACATTAATTTTGAAGGAAAATATTTTGAGACAAATATTCCTTATAATTTATATGAGAATATACAGAATGGATGCAGTCTCAGTTGTTGACAGAGTCTTGACACTCAATGAGGCTTCCCTTTGAAGAATACAGAAACATCCGCCAATGAGCCATTTGTAGGAGCGTACCTGGACAGGCCCAGCGATGGCAGAATGAGCACCATGAAGACGAGGAAAGTGTAAGTCTTGTGCATCAGAAACTGGTTTGTGGCTGACCTGCAAGTAAACGTGAGTGGCGCGTGAACGTACAATCAGTGGAAAAACCTTCAAAGACGGGAAGACAAAATGTTGCGAATTCAAATCGAGCGAAGGTGGCTCTCAGCAGTGGTCAGCGGTTTGCCATCAGCTGCAGAAGCTGCGTGCGGAGAGATTCCACACGCAGCTCACAGGCGTGTCTTAAGATCCAGCTTAGAGCCTTGGCGATCAGCCCATTAAGTCGACAAAGAAGTCATTGACGACAATTTTTGGGTGGTCATATACTCGCGCTCATTTAAAGTTGGTGGCAGCACCCATATCGTGCTCCCTGAAGGTGGGAATCCTCCAACAAGCTTCGCCCAGTGTGACACAGCTGATGATCCCGGCGCATCACCTCCCGTCCAGTGGCACACGTGGGAACAGTTCAATTGGTTTTACAACTATTCTCGTATAATCTCATTAGTCGAACGATCGAACTGATAATCGGTAGAAGTCATTGATTATGTAAATAATTGGAGAGCCCAGCTCTCCGACGCCAATAAATAATAATACGGAGCGTACTTAGTCCAGTGTGCTTCATAGGTAGTGGACTGGTAGACGATGAAGGGAAGTGTGGCTGAAAATATCCACAGCAGAATGGACGGGAAGAACTGGCTGATGAGAGGGTTCTGTAACGGAAAGACGGAAACGTAAACAGCAATGGAGGATTCTCATTGAGCTGCGTTTAAACACAGAGCGTATCTCAAGGAGCAGTGGCAACACACAGAAGAAACATTCGGCAAGGGAAAGAAATTGGAAAGGGACAACAATGAAAGTCAGAACAGAATTTTAAATGCTGCAGTAGAAACAAGAGATGATTACCTAAAGGGGTATTGGAGCCCTTGAAAAACAAACGAGTTGCAAATCTCACGGAGAGAACCACTTGACACATCACCGAGCATTCATCCCCCATTCTACAATCGGTAAACGCATTATCTTCCATAGCCTAACTGAAATGTTTGCATTCATAATTTGGATTTATATAACACCTTTAATACAATCAACATCTCTAGACACTGCACGGGAACAACTGCATACATCAGGTTGTGCCGACGAAACATCAAGTACCGGCAAAACTTGGCAATGACCGGGCAACCACAACAGAGATAACATTTCATTGGGTAAAAATTGGATAAACTGTGAAAACCAAAACATGCAATCTGGCCGCCCATATAATATAGAACAAGTGGGAACCTATTTAGCATATATCCACAATAACATACAATCCATACTTTTGTTTTATCCGGGCCATCGCATTCTGCCAATACCCCTGGATAATGGAGCATTGACTGAACATATATCTGTGCGTATGCATTCAAGCTCGCACACGTGACATCACGAAACGACCGTGGCTGAGTGCAGAGTCTCTGCGCCCGTCCTCACGTTGAGGTCCTCCACAGTGCGCGTGACGTTCCACTTGTCCATGCTGCTGATGATGATCGAGGGCGTCGTCAGGAAGAAGATGAGCACAAACAGGGGGACGTTGATGAGGAAGAAGCGGAGCCACCAGACCCAACCCTGCACCGACAGGTTATCCCTGCACGCTCGCGTGCACACACGGGTCAGGGTGCCGGTTTAGATTTTTGTGTCCGTCCGTCGCTCCGTCCGTCTGTGTGCTTATCCGTCCATTCGTGTGGCCGTCCGTCTGTCTATTGGTGCGTGCGACTGACCGTCCGTCCGTTGGGTTGTCGATGTGTTCATCCATAAATCCATCCATTTGTGTGTCTGTCCATATGGCCATTCGTGAGTGTTTATCCATCCATCCCTTGGTGCATGTGTCTGTCAGTCCGTCAGTTCGTCTGTGTGTATGTGCATCTGTCCATTGGCGCATGTGTCCATCTGCTCTTGCGTGTGTCCGACGGAATGTGTGACTCACTATCAGATGATTTGCGGTGCCTGTCAATGTGTCCTTCCATCTGTCTGTATGTATATCTGTCTGTTCATCTATGCACTTGGCCGTATATCCTTGGGGCGCCACGGTGGTGAGATATTAACTACCTCGCCAGGTATGCAGGAGGTCGTGGGTTCGATCCCGACCCTGACGCCTGTAAATTTGGAGTTTGCATGTTCTCCCCATGGTTGTGTGGATTTTTCTCCAGGTCCGGGTTTTCCCTCCACATTTAGAAACATGCGTTTTGAGTATTTGGCTTCTATATATTTCCACAATAAAAAATAGTTTAAGTCGAATGGTTTGTGCCAATACATGTCTGCGTGTGTGCCCATGCATGCGTCCGTTCATTTGCGTGTCTGAGCGTCTGTGAGTCTCACCAGCAGATGGTCTGCGGAGCGGGCGCGTAGCTCACATGCCAGCGAGACGAGCGGAGAGAGTCGCTCACCCGGGAGCGCGTGGGTCGACGCAGACAGCGGCACAAGCCGTATTCGCGCAGGATGCTGCCAAGAACGGGGCCAGGCGCAGCGTGAAAATCATTACCACGGCACTCGCATTATACCGGGTGTGGCGAAAATCAGGAATCGTGCGTCCGTACGGTAAACCGTAACAGATGCTCAAACTGCGCACCATTTTACTTGGGACATTTTGCACAGGATGCTTGAACATTTCACAACACGTCCGCTTTGATCTTAGCGCACTCAGCTCGTATGTTTGCCCTTGGTTGTCTCACGTCTGTGGAGCGGCCGGCTTATAAGACTGATTTCAAATGCTTGCAGAGGAAGATCCTCGCGAGAGGCAACTCCTCTCTTCTCGGCTAAATTTTGTGCACATCCCTCCACACAACAACACAAAAGGCGCCGTCCCGACATCTCTGCGTTCATGAATTTTTCCGCACCCTGTACGGGCCGAGATCTTCGTTTCAAACACACGGGACGGGAGGCAGTTGGGCGACCGAGCCGGTGGCTTTATTTTTATATCCCAGTTGCTGAGCACGGGGCCCAGTGGCGCCCAAGATGCCGAGAGGCCAGCAACAAACGGCGGCACTGAAGCCGCTATCGACCCGACAAGGTCACACGAGGTCATGAAGAACTTGTACAAAAAAGACGCACGCCTGGGTCATGCACGCGTCCTGGAAGGTGGCGAAGGCCATGCCCAGCGGCTTGGTGAGCACCCTCATCTTCTCGTTCTCGCACTCGTCCGTGAGCGCCTCCTCGCGCTCGCTGTGGTACTGGACGCCGTCCACCTGTGCCGGCGGGCGGCCGGGGGCCAAGCGGGGACGCGTGACGGCAGGGGAGGAGGTTTGTTAGTCGGACTGGCGGGGAGGGGGGTTATTGAACATCTACTGAGGTTGCAGAGAGGCATGTGAAAAAGACAAACACAAAGATTCCGGGTATAGCCTTTAAACAAGCTGTTGTTGAAAGTGCTGTTAGTGAGCACCTGTGAAGGCAGGCACAGCACACGAAGGGCGTGCGTGAACAACACCACGCCCGGCCACCTTTGTCTCCCAAGTGCTGATGGCTACACATTACACTAGGTGCTTATTTTAGGTTGAATCGACCTAAGGGAGGCCCATGACCGGTTCAAATCATCATCATTGGTGTTGGCCCTGAGCATAAATCGAACTCGGGTCGCCGAGTTTGTAGTGCGGTGCGTTAACCGCTGCACCACCGCTCCCCAAACACACACGCACGCACAATACATACACGCACGCAATGCACACGCAATGCACACACGCACACAATGCACACAATGTACACACAAAAACAAAGAACAAAGATCCCCCGTATAGCCTTAACAGACTGTAGGGGCAAGTGCTGTTAGCGAGGAGCACCTATGAAGGACGGAACGGTACACGAGGGGGTGGGTGGCCAGCAACCACGCCCGACCGCCTTTGTCTCCCCAGTGGCGATGTTTACACACCGCACCAGGTACTCATTTCAGGCTAAGTCGACCTAGGGGAGGCCCAGGACCGGTTCAGATAATCGTCACTGGTGTTGGCCGTGAGCGGGAATCGAACCCGGGTCGCTAGATTCATAGCGCAGCACGCTAACCGCTACACTACCGCTCTCCACACACAATGCACTGACACGCACACAATGCACACACACGCACACACGCGCACACTATGCACACACAATGGACTGACACGCACAAAATGCACACACAATGTACACACAATGCACTGACACACACACACAATGCACACGCAATGCACACACAATGTACACACAATGCACACACAATGCACACATACACACATAATGCACACACAATGCACTTACACGCACACAATGCACACACACGCACACAATACACAAAGTGTACACAATGCACACACACGCACACAATGCACACACACGCATACAATACACACACACGCACACAATACACAAAGTGTACACAATGCACACACACGCACACAATGCACACACACGCATACAATACACACACAATGCACACACAATGCATACACACACGCACACAATGCACACGCACACAATACACACAAAGTGTACACACAATGCACACACACGCACACAATGCACACACACAATGCACACACACATGCACACAATGCACACACACACGCACACAATGCACACACACACAATGCACACACACACACATAATGCACACAATGCACACACGCACAATGCACACAATGCACACACACACGCACACAATGCACACAATGCACACGCACACACAATGCACACACACACACAATGCACACACACACAATGCACACACACAATGCACACACACAATGCACACACACACGCACACAATGCACACAATGCACACACACACAATGCACACACACACACACAATGCACACACACACACAATGCACACACACACACAATGCACACAATGCACACACACAATGCACACAATGCACACACACACACAATGCACACACACAATGCACGCACACAATGCACACACACACAATGCACACACACAATACACACAATGCACACACACAATGCACATACGCCGACCTTCCGACAGATGCCGCAGACGTCGCACAGGCGGAGGCAGCCCTGGGCGCGGACTCGCACCATGACGGGTGCCCGCTCCTTCTTGGACATGGCCAGGCAGTAGAGTCGGCCCTGCATGGCTCGCCGCCTGGCACAGGGACGCACGCCGGCTCTCGTCACTTTGCGTGATTGCACTGAACCCACGCAGCACCCTCCACATCACGGGAAACCTTTCCTTCATGACGGCCGAACGGGACTTTCAAATGGCCATCCATGGACCACGCATACGCTCACACCGCAGTTGCTTTAGCGACTGCAAAAGGCCCCTTGCTCTGGTTGGCCTCCAAGTTCTGGGCAACCCTTTAAAAACGCTTCAAATTATTTCTATAGGGTAGGAAAAGTATTCTTACAAGTTGTGTTCATATTGGACCACATGTATGAGAGTTCGAGCGCTCCCCTCCATTCACGGATAGATGGACGGACGGACAGAGCCAAATCATCAATGCTTTCAACCTCAGTTGTAAAAAGGTAAAAACGTTCAATTCAGCAGGAGGGGCTGACATTCCTGCAATCACTTCCCCCATTATGTTTAACTCCTTAATTAACCTTCCCCTTTATTAGTGATTGATTGTTCCTTGTTCTGCTTTACTGTGTTTTATATATTTGTGATGTTGTTGAACACAAATGCGAGATCTGTGACGCAGGATCACGTTGTGCTCACTGGAGAATATTCTCGTCGTATGTGACCCCATCAACTCACTTATACCGACACATTTGACATTTTTTTATTACGTACAGAAATAAACAAATCTCATCTATTCTTATATCAAAGCATGCACAAATTAATATATGTACAGGTTTTGTTTAACGTTTAATATACAGCAGCACATCGTATTTGTACGGAGATATCAAAATAAGTCGCCACCGTACCAAATGTCAAAAACCACAATGTTTACTTTTTAGTGTCCAGCTTCATGAGTCGTTGAACGTCGTAGCAGAACTGTACCCCCGTCACGGTGCAGCCCGGGTACGCCTCGCTGCGAAACACACGCACGCACCACAGAGACACACGCACGCACCACAGAGACACACGCACGCACCACAGAGACACACGCACGCACCACAGAGACGCACGCACCACAGAGACACACGCACGCACCACAGAGACACACGCACGCACCACAGAGACACACGCACGCACCACAGAGACACACGCACGCACCACAGAGACACACGCACGCACCACAGAGACACACGCACGCACCACAGAGACACACGCACGCACCACAGAGACACACGCACGCACCACAGAGACACACGCACGCACCACAGAGACACACGCACGCACCACAGAGACACACGCACGCACCACAGAGACACACGCACGCACCACAGAGACACACGCACGCACCACAGAGACACACGCACGCACCACAGAGACACACGCACGCACCACAGAGACACACGCACGCACCACAGAGACACACGCACGCACCACAGAGACACACGCACGCACCACAGAGACACACGCACGCACCACAGAGACACACGCACGCACCACAGAGACACACGCACGCACCACAGAGACACACGCACCAGAGACACACGCACGCACCACAGAGACACACGCACGCACCACAGAGACACACGCACGCACCACAGAGACACACGCACGCACCACAGAGACACACGCACGCACCACAGAGACACACGCACGCACCACAGAGACACACGCACGCACCACAGAGACACACGCACGCACCACAGAGACACACGCACGCACCACAGAGACACACGCACCACAGAGACACACGCACGCACCACAGACACACACACGCACCACAGAGACACACGCACACACCACAGAGACACACGCACCACAGAGACACACACACGCACGATGGAGACACACATGATCCCTGTTGAGCCTTATGGACTGTTGACCATTTTTATCATAATCATCAACCACAATTCATTATCAATCCACCACCTGAATTTCCTGAAGCAGTACATTGTGGTTCTTGTCTCAATTCACCGTCAAAACAAATTTGAGTAAATGTAACCGACGGAGATGCACCAGCGACACAAAAATAGACTCATCAGTACAGTATAGTCACCAATGCTCACTGGTGGAGTGATGATTGACGCGGACGAAGGCCTCCTCAATGTCGTCGTGCATTGCGATCTACCTCGCACCTGCACGTCAGCCGATTTCAGCTGATTTGATCGCTCCATATTCTCTTCGGGGTGTTCTCTCCCTTGGCTGCCATTCCCTGGCTAGTCTCGACCACCAGCCATCATCTCCGGAGCACTGTTAGCGAGCAACTTATTCAGGCTTGTGTGGCACACACAAGAGCGGTGTGACCAATTTCTCATACGCATCTGTCTTTCTCAAGTACTGATATTGACCATGCAGTATTAATGCACTTGTTTTTGCTTTAGCCGATATAGGGAAGGGCAAAGGTTAAGTTGTCAGTTGCCAAAGGTGTTATTTGCAGACAAAAATGATCAGTTCAAAGTGATATTTGGACGAGTCCTGGGCCACCCCCACACTGACGCACACTGTCAAGCGCAGCGTAGTGAGGCATGGCCAAACAATCCCCATGACCAACAGGGTGTGTCAAGGCCTTCATCCAGCAGTTGATGGACAACGGACTGTCAATTACTATTTTTTTATTATTTAAACATTTTCAAATACTAAACGACTATAAAAACTATAATTATTTTATGTTACCAGGTAAGGCCCCCTGAGCTATGTAGCTCTTTTTCAGAAGCAATCTGACCACAAATTATAGCTCAACGAAGTGGCTTATCATGTCAAAATGTATAGCAGCCAAATACTCTTAACACACGTTTCTAATTCTGGAGGGATAAACCAGAGGACCCAGAGAATGAACTCCAAATATACAGCAGGCATAAGGGCTGGGATTGAACCCACAACCTCCTGTATACAAAGCGAGATAGTTAACATCTCGCCACCGTGGCACCATCTATATAAATTACATATTCGTGCCCACTGCAACACACAATTAACTATTTTGGAAACAAACCTGGTCTTTAACATCTACCTCTGGGCAGCTGGTAGTGGGCTCAGTGGCTGCAACCACATGGCCACACAGAGTCCTGCCACAAACCATGGTCTGGTACTCAAGCACAGGGACAGTTCCCCGGTACGGTTATACTCACTGGAAGTGTGCGGCCACTATAGCCGAGTTGGTTATTTCTTTCGGTAGTCCAGTGATGAACAAGGTTCTCATCTCCTAGAGGGGAGGAATAGCAACAATACATTAAACATATAATGTCAAGGTTCAGAGGTTATCACGGAAAATTTAGTTGATTGTTACCACACCACACTATTCCTAATTTTCTTCTCATAGACACGAATACTGTTCCAAGGTTTTACACACAAAGTGCTTGCCACAAATGAACCACAATACCTTGCTGATCTCGTCAAGGAGCAAAAACCATCACGCAAACTCCAGTGAACCTCGCAGCGGCTTTTGGCTAACCATCGAACAAAGACGGTCACTGCATTGTGCGCTTTTAGATGCGTTTCTGCAGCTATCTGGAATGCGCTTCCTTCCGATATTAGGAAGCACCTGGAGCTATGCACTTTAATCTAGATTGGAAACTAATTTCTTTAGAACTGCTGTCTGTGTTTAGTCAACGTTCTCTCGCACCTACAATTAGCACGGTTGGCTACGTATACGGCGAAAGACATTAAACATACACACATACAAAGTTGACAGGTGACCAAAAAAAAAATCACAGCATCCCACAACAAACTGGAATGAGGTCTTCCCTTAGTCACTGACCTCTGAGCATCATTCAATTACCAGTCTCACTAACCTGCCCTCCCCCAACCTGCACGTGTCCCACACAATACTGCCTCCACATCGACAAATCCGTAGAGCAGTGTTCTTCATTGTGTCACTCTAAGTCAGTGTTCTTCATTGTGTCACTCTAAGTCAGTGTTCTTCATTGTGTCACTCTAAGTCAGTGTTCTTCATTGTGTCACACTAAGTCAGTGTTCTTCAATGTGTCACTCTAAGTCAGTGTTCTTCAATGTGTCACTCTAAGTCAGCGTTCTTCAATGTGTCACTCTAAGTCAGTGTTCTTCATTGTGTCACTAAGTCAGTGTTCTTCATTGTGTCACTCTAAGTCAGTGTTCTTCATTGTGTCACTAAGTCAGTGTTCTTCATTGTGTCACTCTAAGTCAGTGTTCTTCATTGTGTCACTAAGTGAGTGTTCTTCATTGTGTCACTCTAAGTCAGTGTTCTTTATTGTGTCACTCTAAGTCAGTGTTCTTCATTGTGTCACTCTAAGTCAGTGTTCTTTATTGTGTCACTCTAAGTCAGTGTTCTTCATTGTGTCACTCTAAGTCAGTGTTCTTCATTGTGTCACTAAGTCAGTGTTCTTCATTGTGTCACTCTAAGTCAGTGTTCTTCAATGTGTCACTAAGTCAGTGTTCTTCATTGTGTCACTCTAAGTCAGTGTTCTTCATTGTGTCACTCTAAGTCAGTGTTCTTCAATGTGTCACTAAGTCAGCGTTCTTCATTGTGTCACTCTAAGTCTGTGTTCTTCATTGTGTCACTCTAAGTCAGTGTTCTTCATTGTGTCACTCTAAGTCAGTGTTCTTCATTGTGTCACTCTAAGTCAGTGTTCTTCATTGTGTCACTCTAAGTCAGTGTTCTTCATTGTGTCACTAAGTTAGTGTTCTTCATTGTGTCACTCTAAGTCAGTGTTCTTCATTGTGTCACTAAGTCAGTGTTCTTCAATGTGTCACTCTAAGTCAGTGTTCTTCATTGTGTCACTCTAAGTCAGCGTTCTTCATTGTGTCACTAAGTCAGTGTTCTTCAATGTGTCACTCTAAGTCAGTGTTCTTCAATGTGTCACTAAGTCAGTGTTCTTCATTGTGTCACTCTAAGTCAGTGTTCTTCATTGTGTCACTAAGTCAGCGTTCTTCATTGTGTCACTCTAAGTCAGTGTTCTTCATTGTGTCACTAAGTCAGTGTTCTTCATTGTGTCACTAAGTCAGTGTTCTTCATTGTGTCACTAAGTCAGTGTTCTTCATTGTGTCACTCTAAGTCAGCGTTCTTCATTGTGTCACTAAGTCAGTGTTCTTCATTGTGTCACTCTAAGTCAGTGTTCTTCATTGTGTCACTCTAAGTCAGTGTTCTTCAATGTGTCACTAAGTCAGTGTTCTTCATTGTGTCACTAAGTGTTCTTCATTGTGTCACTAAGTCAGTGTTCTTCATTGTGTCACTCTAAGTCAGTGTTCTTCATTGTGTCACTAAGTCAGTGTTCTTTATTGTGTCACTCTAAGTCAGTGTTCTTCATTGTGTCACTCTAAGTCAGTGTTCTTCATTGTGTCACTCTAAGTCAGTGTTCTTCAATGTGTCACTCTAAGTCAGTGTTCTTCATTGTGTCACTAAGTCAGTGTTCTTCATTGTGTCACTAAGTCAGTGTTCTTCATTGTGTCACTATAAGTCAGTGTTCTTCATTGTGTCACTAAGTCAGTGTTCTTCATTGTGTCACTAAGTCAGTGTTCTTCATTGTGTCACTAAGTCAGTGTTCTTCAATGCGTCACTCTAAGTCAGTGTTCTTCATTGCATCACTCTAAGTCAGCGTTCTTCATTGTGTCACTCTAAGTCAGCGTTCTTCATTGTGTCACTAAGTCAGTGTTCTTCATTGCATCACTCTAAGTCAGCGTTCTTCATTGCAAGGCACGCGGGCCAATGGTGGCCCCAGGTGGCCTTTAGCCCTGACGTGCGGCCCCCGACAATACACAAAGGGTGAAAACATCCCCCCCCCCATCATTATCGTGCTGCTGTCAAAGCCAACAATGATGTGGCGGCCCTCACACAGGTGATGTTTTATCGGCTAAAGAAGCCCACCTCTGAAAATTAGAGAAGAAGACTGCTATACCTTCACGATTGTTTTATATACAAATGGATTTACCTGGATTTGTAATTTGTTGACCAATGAGAGGAAAGTGGAACAGGATCAAAATGGTCAAACAAAGAGGTCAGCGAGAGCAGGGTGGAGTGATTTTAAAAACACGAAACTGCAGTATGAACAACCGCTATCGATTAATAATCCACTGCTTGATGAAGTTTTAAACAACACACAAAATTGTGCAAAAACCACTAGCATTTCCTGAAGAAGTGCATTGTGGTCCTCTTGTCTTAATGGAAAAAGGCAGTGTCGAGGCTAAATGTCCCCATCTTTGGGCTGTGGTCTCACCATGTTTTCGTGCTTGTGGTCAACGAGCCGTCGATGCCTCTGCATCAGAACCACGGTGATGAAGAAGTAGAGGACTGTGAATGTGGTGTGAACCCACAGGATATTGTTTCTGTGAAATGCACACATACAGAGATCCCCCATATAACCTTAAGAGACTGTTGGGGCAAGTGCTGTTAGGGAACACCTACAAGGCCGGCAGAGCACACGAGGGGGTGGGTGGCCAGTGCCACGCCTCGCCGACTTTGTCTCCCTAGTGGTGATGTTTACACACAGCACCAGGTACTCATTTGAGACTTATTCGACCGAGGAGAGGCCCAGGACCGATTCAGATAATCACCAAGGGTGTTGGTCATGAGCAGGAATCGAACGCAGGTCACCAGGTTCATGGTGCAGTGCGCTAACCACTACAGCTCCCCACGAAACAAAGACAAACGCACATATATAAAGATCTCCATTTATCTGTATACACTGGAGGAGCAAGCGCCATAAGTAAGCACCACACGCATATAGACCCAACCAAACACAGGTGAAAAGTATCCCATTTGGCTTTGGAGAATAGCAACTTATTTGAGTCAAAACATTCCAGTTTAACATGTAGGCTTTCGCGACCAATATTATTCATAATAAAGGTTTTTGGGTTAGATCGCGTTATTTATAAATGTGCCGTAACCCTCCACCACCCGACATGGCCAATCAGCAAAAAAAGTGTCACGTTGACAAAAGACAAATAATTCAATACTTTAGCCCACCGGTGTGTTGAAGAGTGAATCCACAACATTTACAGTTTGAGTACGACGTTTCGCTGGTAAATACATCCAGCATCATCGGGCAATTCGCCAAACTGTAAATGTTGTGGATTCACTCTTCAACACACCGGTGGCCAAAACATTCCATTTTTTGTTGAGTAATAATCATCGTTATCAGCCATGATCTATCCACTACTGGATGGTGGTCGTGATATGCATTATATGAGTTTTTAAGGAACAGTAATTATAATATAAGTTTAGTGCTCTACTTAATTACATTACATCTTACTAGGTGTGTAACACTTAATGCACCACATTTTCGACTTGCGTTAGAATTCTACTAAAGACCAGCTGTCCTTTTGTATTCGCATTCTGCCAAATAGCATCAACTGGAACACAAAAATGCACTTTCATGACCACTATGCAATAAATCATCCATGCAAGAATCGACAATTTTCCATTCATATATGTTGCATGGGATTGCTTCATGTAAACCACATCAGCCACTCCAGATTCTAAACGCATCGCAACTTCAAACAGGAATTTATTCTTGAATCAAAATCAATCCCAAAATTGAAATTATTCATAAAATCCCTGGGTGGGGGGGGGGGAATTTGTGAATTGTTAATCGCATATTCATTACAGCTTCACTAAACCGTGGTTTGAGGACAAGTGGCTACATGAGCCTCTGATGTTGCATAGTGTACCCACATTACTGAAATTACCATCACAAGCAGAACAATCGTTAAATGCGTGGACGTGATTGGACGTAATTCCTACCGATCGTGCATTAACGAGCCGCTAATCTGCCAAGGCGTCCATTGACCCACAGGCCCATTGTGTCTGCTAAATCTCACCGCCATTCCGCGAACGATAATTTTACGTCTGCAGGATGTGCGAAATAAACCTAAAACACATAAACTTCACAAGCCGTGGGGTACTTACGATGGAGATATGTTGACTATCGTTGTACGGCCAAAGTTGTAAATGTCACCACCTGAAATATAAAGTGCTGTGTAATTACCCATTGATTCACTTTACACTCACATTTATTACGTTTAGGCTGGCGTCAAGGTTATAATTAGGAATCAGGCACTGTGATTGATACACATTATCAACGTTTACAAATGTACAAAATATACCGTATTCACCCATCATCCTCTCTCTCCCCCTAACAAAGGAATACAGCCAAACGTAAATTCCAAGAGGATACTTTTTATTACCTTTTACTATTTTTTGTCATTTTTTAAATGCGTATATTAAGCCTGGCAACATCTCCCTCTTGCATATGGTGTTTAAGCGTGTGTACATGTGTAATCCACTTCTGGATGAGGGCCTCCCTCATGCCTGTGCAGGTCGTATGGATTATTGTGACCATACTTCACCACACTGGTCAGTCTGCGGTTGGTGAAGGAGGGAAACAGAGACGCGGATAGACAGATATACATCACAAAAATGAATTGCGTTGCATTGCCCTCTGCTGCCCACTACTTAGCATGGTCCCACAGCCACCTATGACAAAGCATTTATGCATTGTGGTCCCCTATCTAAGCACTACTTGGGCCCAACACTGCTTAGATTCCGAGATCTGACGAGAGCGGGCATACGGTGGCTATGAGATGTTAATGACCTCGCCTGGTATGTGGGAGTTCATCAGCTCGATCCCGACATCCTGACGCCTGCTGCTGTATATTTGTAGTTTGCATGTCTCTCTCTCCCCGTGGTGAGATCTTAATTACCTCGCCTGGTCTACAGGAGGCCGTGGGTTTGATCCCAACATCCTGACGCCTGCTGCTGTATATTCTCTCTCTCCCCGTGGTGAGATCTTAATTACCTCGCCTGGTCTACAGGAGGTCGTGGGTTCGATCCCGACATTCTGACGCCTGCTGCTGTATATTTGGAGTTTGCGTGTCTCTCTCTCTCCCCGTGGTGAGATCTTAATTACCTCTTCTGGTGTACAGGAGGTCGTGGGTTCGATCCTGACCCTGACACCTGCTGCTGTATATTTGGAGTTTGCATGTTCTCCCCGTGGTTGTGTGGATTTTTCTCCGGGTCCGCCGGTTTTCCCCTCCACACTTAGAAATATGCGTTTAGGGTATTTGGCTGCTATAAATCACGACAAGATAAGCCACTTTGTTGAGTTATCGTTTGTGGCTAGGTCACTTCTAAAAATAACTATATGGCTCAAGGGGCCTTACCTGATATAATATGAAAATAGTTTAGTACTCAGGGTGATTTGGTCATAGGGGAAGCTCGGTGTTGACAATGCGTAGGCGTTGGCGATATCGAACAATCCCTTGGGATTACTGTTTGTCTCTGGGCATTCGCACACCCATCATATCTCCAGAGATGTTGATGGGCAGGATGACACCCATCGACAGCACGGTGATGATGCAGAGCAAGCCGATGGCGTAGCGCTGGAAGGAGAGGTAGTAAACAGCGTCCACGCCGCACCGAGCATGGAAGTCCTCCTGACTGGACAAAGATAAAGACAAAGATCTGCCTTGTGTAGCCTTTACAGATTATTTTGGACAAGTATAAATGAACACTGTTAAGGCAGGCACGACGCACGAGGCGGTGATACGACATTTGGTACCGATGTTAGCTGTGGCTGGAAATTAACTTGGTTCGCTAGATTCGTAGCAAAGTACACGAACCACTGCATCACCGCTCTCTGGCTGAACACACGCGTCAACTCAGAGATCCCTAGACACCAGCACACAAAACATAGATTTCCCTGTCTCCCCATCCGTTTGGCATGGATAAACTGTCCCGTGAAGTGCTGATCGTGTGTACATGTTAAAGACACACAGCTCAATACTGGGCTTTGCACTACCCAGTAATATATCACCCCAGTGCTGATGCTGTTGTCAGTATCCCATTGGTTCTTAATTTAGGCCACAGAAGACCAGGAAATAAACCGAGGTTGCCCAATTATAGCTCCGTATATATACAAAAACATCACTCTGTTAGAGAGCACCTATTAAAGCAGGAACGGTGTAGGAATGAGTGGTGTGGCCAGCACCAAAGCTCCTCCGTTAAGACCGAGTTGATCGAGGGCAGATGAAGCCATACGGTTTGATGGTAATTCACATTGACGATTCATAGCGCTCTCTGCCACTCCTCTAATCAACAGATGCATACAAACAAATGTATAAGAGCTACAAAGCCACAAATAAATGATAGACTCGCATACATAAACACAAGGTGTAGACTAAGTTGCACATGAATGCTCAACCAATTACAAATGGATTATAAGTTAGTAAAAGGACGGCAATGCTTATCATTTATATAATTTATAGACATATGTATACACATCGGCAATATTATGTAATACACTAATAAAGTACAAATAGACACGTGTGTCAATGTCAGTCTCTCCGTGTCAAGTCTGCATCTCTCACCTGACCCTGAAGCTGCCTCTTATCCAAGAGAAAATTCCCTGTAGTTGAGACGCAGGCACACACACGTTAGATAAACAAGTGACTCGAGGTGGAGTGATATTGTGTGTGATGGTGAGGCACGTGGCGGCAGTGCTGCTGGTGGTGGTGGTGGTGCTGGTGGTAGCTCTGGTGGTGGTGGCGGTGCTGGTAATGGTGGTGACCTTGGTGGTGGTAATAATGGTGGTGCTGATTGTGTTGCTGGTGGTGGTGTTTGTGGTAGCTCTGGTGGTGGTGCTGATGCTGGTGGTGGTAGTGCTGGTAGTGGATGCTGCTGGTGCACTAAAGCACAGCATCCCCATGAGCAAATCTTGTAGATATGAACCTAGACTGATCAAGTTTGAAGCGTTGTAACAGAAACAAGTTAGAGCCAAGGACATGTCACTATGGCACTTGAGTAACATCACAACAACAAGACTTGTGTTTAAATTTGTGCTTAGTTTGTTGTCCTTCCCTGCACCTCCAATTAGCAGGATTGGCTATGTACGGTGCGATCTCCCTCTACCACTGCTCAATCATCAGCCTCACAGATCAACTCTTTTGTGGTTTAACTCCATCCAGTTTGTGTTGTTGTGAATCCCAGTCTTTTGAGGCTGTCCTGCACAGTCCCCTCAATGAAAGTGGAGTGCTATCATTTGCTCTAAGTTGTTGTGATCCAAGGGTCGATGCAGCGAAGAAAAAGGCACCTTGTAGTGGCCCTCCTCTTCATAAAAGCTGGCCTCTGACATGGAGCCCTCTCGGTCTGTCTCGCTGTAGAAGAGGGACGCCAGGCTGCACGGGGAGACACGGGAGATGCGCCTCAGCGGCATTGGTCATTGAGACACCAGGGCGAGAAGCGATTTGCACGCGTGGGTGTACGTGTGTGGGGTGCGGTGCTGCAGCAGGTAGGGCACTGCATAACAATTACACTCGCGTATCAACAAATCTTGGGACTGAATAATATTGGTCTGTCTTGGGCCTCACCGAGGACAATTCAGAATTAACCGAGTACCCGATAGTAACATCAGCAAAGAGGATATTAAACGTGGCCAGGTGTGAAGCTGGCCTCATTGCTCGCTTGTGTGCTGTGCTGGATTTAGCCGATGCTCACTAATACCGTGAGCCGCATTACTTGGGTTTGAACTTGTCAGATATCGGGTTCGGCAGAAATACATCACCGAAAACGTTACAGCCTGCAGTGCTGCAGGAAATGGGAACGTTTATTACTACATTTATATAAACACTTAGCAATTAAGATTTTGATAACAAACGCCGACTTCATTTTTTCCTCGCAATATTTTTCTGGAAACTCTCACTCGGAAGCGACTCTAAGACCTGGCTAACTTATACGATAACAAAAATATATACCGAACAATCATGTAAAACTTTATTTATCCAACTGTGTGTGCGTGTGTTCAAAGGGGGCACCTATCTCTCTCCGACACCAGCGCAAGCCGCCCGTAGTTCCAAGCTGCCTTGCGTAGGTAGGAGAACACCAGCACAAGGATCTGTGGAGGGGGCACGCAGGGACAAGGCAGCCATTCATCTACACGTGGTAGAAGTAGCAGAATATATATTTTGAAATCGATCTCGCTGAAAAGGTGAGACTAGAAATCAGAGCCCTTTTCTTGTAGACACGTGTGGGGCTGTCCGGCAGATGCTTGAATACAGCGACGGTACAGAATAGAGCAATGTTACACGCTTGGCTGGCAGAAACCGGGAATTTACAACAGTGTCTCGGTCACAGTGGCTGAGTGCTCCGACACAGCAGTCATGAATTCCCTGAACCACTTAAACAGTATTTTGCACTGCACCTCATGTAATAACTCAATGCCCGATTCAAAAATACAAATTAGGCATCATCACGGCGATACACCACTCCGCTACTCCTGACGCAATCATCTGGCTAAACCACCTCAACGTAAAATCACACGGCCGTTACCTTCCACGAACATCAGCCGTACGAAGAAGAAGACTGCCTGCAGCTCGTATCGACTCACCACAGCGACGACCAGGTTGGCTAAGAAGACGGTGGGGATGCCCCCCATGGGGCTGCCCTGCAGCACCGAGCTGTGGGGACGTGCCCCGTAGCACGTGTGCGTGTCCACGGGTGATGGCACGGTGGGCTCGGTCGTAGCGATGGTGCCTGGGAAACTCCCCATCGTGCTCTGGGACGCTGTTGCCGCTGCCGCCGTCGCTGCTGCTGCTACCACTCTAGAGGCCCCGCCACAAGCGAGCCTTAGGGGGGGGAGTCTTCACTCACCCCTGACCCTGAAATTATGCCTGCACGACAAGGAGAGTTTGCGTGTAAGTACAGTTACCTGTTGATTACCCGTGGGTGAATTATCTCGGTTGTGGATTCACCGTTGCTTGAAAAATAATCCCTGTAATATTTTCACCAGCATGTTGGTTTGATTATTAGTTGCTCCTAACTCGTCGAGGGTCTGTTATTCAGTGCCCATGTGTCCGCACACATATCGCCAACACATTGCTCTACACAAATGTTAACAGACTCTGCTCTGCCACAGCGCCACCCACCAGCATGTAAGGAAGCATGATTTCAGAATCCAATCGATAGTCATGCTAACGATGCGTGTACCGACTCATTCGCATGATTCATAGATAACATTTGCAAACCATGTCATAATGTTACCCTTGGGTTAATGCAGCAAAACACACCTTGTACAAACTAGTAACAACATGGGACACAATACAGAAGAGATAGTAAATATGAGATAATTAATAATAATCAATTATTGAATCAAATCGTTAGCCTGAATCGAGACAATTCATAAAATTGCTATGGGAGTGAAGCATTACGTGCCTACCACCCGATTAGAGATCGCCTACCACCCAATTAAAGACTGCAAATTGATATTATATGTATTGGAGTGTATTGGTATTGGAGTGTATTGGTTTTGGTGTGCATAGATATTGGTGTGTATTGATATTGGTGTGTATTGGTGTGTATTGGTGTTGGTGTGTAGTGGTATTGGCGTGTATTGGTGTGTAGTGGTATTGGTGTGTAGTGGTATTGGTGTGTAGTGGTATTGGTGTGTAGTGGTGTTGGTGTGGAGTGGTGTTGGTGTGTATTGGTGTTGGTGTGTATTGGTGTGTATTGGTGTGTAGTGGTATTGGTGTGTAGTGGTATTGGTGTGTAGTGGTATTGGTGTGTAGTGGTGTTGGTGTGTAGTGGTATTGGTGTGGAGTGGTATTGGTGTGTATTGGTGTGTAGTGGTATTGGCGTGTATTGGTGTGCAGTGGTATTGGTGTGTAGTGGTGTTGGTGTGTATTGGTGTGGAGTGGTGTTGGTGTGTAGTGGTATTGGTGTGTAGTGGTATTGGTGCGTAGTGATATTGGTGTGTAGTGGTGTTGGTGTGGAGTGGTATTGGTGTGTATTGGTGTGTAGTGGTATTGGCGTGTATTGGTGTGTAGTGGTATTGGTGTGTAGTGGTGTTGGTGTGTATTGGTGTTGGTGTGGAGTGGTGTTGGTGTGGACTGGTGTTGGTGTGTAGTGGTATTGGTGTGTATTGGTGTTGGTGTGTAGTGGTATTTGTGTGGAGTGATGTTGGTGTGTAGTGGTATTGGTGTGTATTGGTATTGGTGTGTAGTGGTGTTGGTGTGTATTGGTATTGGTGTGTATTGGTGTATATTGGTGTTTGTGGTATTGGCGTGAATTGGTGGGTATTGATATTGGCGTGTATTGGTGGGTATTTGTATGCTGTTGCAGTACTTCGATATTGGGGGAAGCAGTGGTGCAGTGGATAGAGCACATCATTCACGGTTGCAAGGTTCTCAGTTCCAATCCCAGTCAGGGGCTGACTCAGCCCTCCATCTCCCCAGTTAATGAGTACCACTTCATGGGAAGTTAGCAGAGGGCAGCCTATAAATATTCATGCCCATCTGAGGAAAATTTAAATTCCACCACTGGCTCTGAATGTTAAACAGAATATAAGTATCATCACATGCTCGAAAAGGGACTGTGACTTTCCTCAGTTATTAAACGTTATATTAATAGCTCATACGGAATCAAAATTATCGATGTATAACACCTGCTGGTATTGTGGGCATCAGATGAGATGCCTGCAGGCATCACTAAACATGACGAGACAGACGTTTTGTCCACTTATTCCATTGCCCAAATTACAACTTATATATGACATCTCTCATTTGGACACAATACACACTATTTCCACAAATAGGTAAATCGATTCATAAGAATAAATAAACCTGGCATATTTGTATTTGTGTTAATAGAGTAACTTCCCAATATCCAAGAAGGACGCTTTGTAATCAGTTTCCTGCCTGGATTCCTGCCTGGATTCCTGTCTGCCTGGCTGGCACGGCCAAAGTGCGCCATGACGTCACCTGCATCCCACAGCGTTGAGCCTGGTTCGTGCGTCGCGCTCCCCCCACTCCCCTCCACCCCGGCCGTGCATCCCACGCCAATGCGATAGAGGTAGAGGAGGGAGGTGAGGGAGATGAAGATGGGAGATAGATGTGGGAGGTGAGGAAAGAGAAGAGAGATAGAGGGAGGAAGAGACGGAGAGGAGGGAGGGGGGGCGAAGGGGCGTCAAGCAGAGAGGAAAGAGAGAAGAGAGCTAAACGTAAAGAGGAGAGTGAGAGGAATCGACAGGCACTGGGAGGGAGGATTCGGGAGAGGCAAGAGAGATTGAGACTGGAAAGGGAGAGGTGGGAATCAGCAGGGCGAGAGGTGAGAGAGGGAAACAGGGAGAGAGATGGGGGGGGGGGTGAGAGACAGTGGGGGTAGGAGAAGAGGAGAGAGGGGGAAGAGGGGACAGGGGGAGATAGAAAAGGAGAAATATAGGTCAGTGGGCCTTACTTGGTAAAATAAAAAATATAGTTTAGTTTTAATGTGCTGTCAAATAACGTCCTTATCCACCAGTGGATTTACAAAATTACTTTTGCATACAGTTACATCTGATTACTTTTCCAAAACAAGTATTTGAATAAATACTTATTTAAACAAAAAAATTGAAGTCTAGTAAATGTGTCTCTTCTGGTTTATAATAAGATAATATTTGATCAATGATTGACCAATGTCATGGTCAAATTAACTATTAAACGATTACATATTTTACCAGGTAAGGCCCACTGAGCTACGTACGTAGCGCTTGGCCACAAATGATAGCTCAACGAAGTGGTGTATCATGTGGACATGTATAGCAGCCAAATACTCAAAACGCGTGTTTCTAAATGTGAAGAATTGTCCCTGATTACTAAATGTCTTGTTTTTGAACCGTGCCTTCAATACGGGATCGGGTAACTGAACTGAAGAGCCTCCCTTTGGGGAAACAGATGCTCTGTGTTTAACTGCATTGAACATATTAGAGCCTACATCAAAAGCAAACGTAAAGATGTCAGCTATGCTGCCATTATCATGAGCTGATAAATTATTAAAATGGACAACAGCTCCTCCATTTACCAATCACCGACCCTGCCACCACCACTAAATCCCATTGCTTCCATTAGCAAGTGCTAACGCATTGTGAAGCTGCCTGTGCGAATGCCGTGCCCTATTTTATATCCAGGTCTTGCATGTACAGTGTTTTTATTAGACGTTTTAATGCCTATGAGGCAGTATCTGCAAGATGCAAAAATATCATCTGACAAGGTTCCTCGTGAGGTTTCGCTCTTGCACATGGTACAACTCGAAAACACATCGGATAATTACACAGTGCAAATATGAAAATTTATACAGTAGTGCTAAGTGTGTAATTTGCAAATATTTAAATGAGGGATCCTCGTGTGCATGATTCAATGCATGCATCGATAGGATAAGAGCCGCTTTTAATCGACTGACTGATCGATGCAACGTTACGTGCCTACATGATAGCATGAGCAGTGACCTTCCCACAGAACACTCTTAGCAGATGGATGCCAAGACACAGGCTCCAAATGGGCGCTCACAGAACTAACGCAGGAGCATACTCAGAAGCAAAATGTGTAAATAGATAGCCAACATTCCCTTCGCCAGCATTAAACTTACAGCAACAAATGCAGGCACCAATTAAGCAACACCAGATGGGAATTAACAAGCAATACCGTTAATTGGTGCCACACGTAAGGGGAATTGTGTAGGATCAACTATTAATAGCAGACCTGAATACCACACGGTGAATTGTGTAACGTGATCTCAATTACTGCCATTTGGCCGGTGTTATATAACAGAGGCGCAGCAATGCCTATTGACGTTATCAGGGTTCTTCTGCCAAGCTTTAACCTGCAGAAACATTCCAGCGATCAGTTTGATCCCGTTATCTCTGTGCAGTGACAGCATGGCCAGCTGTTGCTGTGGCAGTGTCTGACCCACAATCGAAAGGTTGTGAGTTAAATTCCAGTCAGTGGTCAATACCGTACATCCATCTGTAGCAAAAGTTTTAGAATCAACTCAATTCGTTCTTGAGAGTCACTGTAGCTTTCCCGGATTAACAAATAAAATAAATATTAACAAAATGTATTTTTCATAATAAAGGTTTTTGGGTCAGATCGCGTTATTTAAAAATGTGTCGCAACCCTCCACCACCCGACACGGCCAACCAGTAAAAAATGTGTCACGTTGACAAAAAACAAATAGTTCACTACTTTAGCCCACCGGTGTGTTGAATATTCACGTGAAGCCCTCCACCTGCTCCCGGTCACCCTGCTACTCTATTTGGTCTCATCTCTGGAGGGATTTTGTCCCACTCCTCTTTGCAGATCTTCTCCAAGTCATTAAGGTTTCGAGGCTGACGTTTGGCAACTCGAACCTTCAGCTCCCTCCACAGATTTGCTATGGGATTAAGGTCTGAAGACTGGCTAGGCCACTCCAGGACCTTAATGTGCTTCTTCTTGAGCAACTCCTTTGTTGCCTTCGCCGTGTGTTTTGGATCCTTGTCATGCTGGAATACCCCATTTTCAATGCCCTGGCTGAGGGAAGGAGGTTCTCACCCAAGATTTGACGGTACATGGCCCCGTCCATCGTCCCTTTGATGCGGTGAAGTTGTCCTGTCCCCTTAGCAGAAAAACACCCCCAAAGCATAATGTTTCCACCTCCATATATTACGGTGGGGATGGTGTTCTTGGGGTCATAGGCAGCATTCCTCCTCCTCCAAACACGGCGAGTTGAGATGATGCCAAAGAGCTCCATTTTGGTCTCATCTGACCACAACACTTTCACCCAGTCGTCCTCTGAATCAATCAGATGTTCATTGGCAAATTTCAGACGGGCATGTATTTGTGCTTTCTTGAGCAGGGGGACCTTGCAGGCGCTGCAGGATTTCAGTCCTTCACAACGTAGTGTGTTACCAATTGTTTTCTTGGTGACTATGGTCCCAGCTGCCTTGAGATCATTGACAAGATCCTCCCGTGTAGTTCTGGGCTGATTCCTCACCGTTCTCATGATCATTGCAACTCCACAAGGTGAGATCTTGCATGGAGGCCCACGCCAAGGGAGATTGACAGTTATTTTGTGTTTCTTCCATTTGCGAATAATCGCACCAACTGTTGTCACCTTCTCACCAAGCTGCTTGGCAATGGTCTTGTAGCCCATTCCAGCCTTGTGTAGGTCTACAATCTTGTCCCTGACATCCTTGGAGAGCTCTTTGGTCTTGGCCATGGTGGAGAGTTTGGAATCTGATTGATTGCTTCTGTGGACAGGTGTCTTTTATACAGGTAACAAGCTGAGATTAGGAGCACTCCCCTTAAGAGTGTGCTCCTAATCTCAGCTCGTTACCTGTATAAAAGATACCTGGGAGCCAGAAATCTTTCTGATTGAGAGGGGGTCAAATACTTATTTCCCTCATTAAAATGCAAATCAATTTATAACATTTTTGACATGCGTTTTTCTGGATTTTGTTGTTGTTATTCTGTCTCTCACTATTCAAATAAACCTACCATTAAAATTATCGACTGATCATTTCTTTGTCAGTGGGCAAACGTACAAAATCAGCAGGGGACCAAATACTTTTTTCCCTCACTGTACATAAATACAATTGGAATGTGTATTGCATCTAAAATAAAATAAAGACACTGTACAGAGCACAGAGCAACCCCAAGACACACAAACAGCACGTACAGATCAACCTACATCCGTCTGTGAACGCTGAACCTCTGTGATAGTCTGGCGCTATAACAATGGCACGAATACAAAATGTACTAAGTGATTATTTTGCGTGTCACATAATAACTTCTTGACATGAGAAATCCATACAACAGTTCCGTGTTCATCTCATTGCACATTCAATCGGTAATGATTTCGTCAAACATGCCCCAATTAACTGGTTGCAAAATAAAAAAAACTATTTACAAAGCATCTAAATGAAACAAAAATCTGAAAATGCTGTAATTGAGTTTGGAAATACATGTTGTGGAAATATGGAGAATCAGAAGGATTGAAAAGTGAAAAAGCTGATATGTGCCCGACAATAAGAGAGAACGGTGAAGTTAGAATGCCTTAAAAAGACCAACGATGGAGAGACAATCACAACTGGAAGAGCAGAGGATGTGCAATTGGATAGGTAGCCAGTGGCAGTCAGTGAATCGAAGTGATGTGGTCATTATTATGTTATGTATGAAGAGCTACTATCATGAGAACGAACACAGCATATGTGGCATAGCTTCGTGTAACACATGGGCATACATTGCACCTGCTATCTGTTAATATGCAAAGAAAATGACATACTGTACAGTACAAACAGCAAAAATGCCCAGTTGTGTGTGTTTTTCGCCAATGCATTTTAAGCTCATTAAAAAGCAAGCAAGCAAGCAAGCGCACGCCAAATCCTTCTGTCCAAACCTGCTGAATAATTTAACCTTTATTGGCCAAATCTTTCACGAAATATTTAAACCACAAAGTGATGAAACACGTGGCATACCCAGTACAATGTAAGGAATCCATAAGAGGTTTTTTTGGGTTAGATCGCGCAAATATAAACGTGTCGTTAAACCCGCCACCACCCGACATTGCCAACTAGTAAGGTTTGTCACCTAAACAAAACGTGCCAATTCGTTACTAGTACAGTACACCGGTGTGTTGGAGTGTGCTGTACTAGTGACGAAAAAGCATGCTTTGGTGACGGGTTAAACAACACATTCATATTTACGTGATCTAACCCAAAAAAACGTTATTATGGATAATATTGGCCGCGAAATGCTGTGTTAAAATGTAAGGAATATGGATGGCAATATAATTTCACCGTTGATATCATCTGTCATTGCTTAATGACAGCTTGTTTAATGCGTTCCATACTTTTCACCAAAGAAATGGTAAATACATAAGAAATTAAATACAAACGAGCATTTGGCGAAATGAGGTATCTTAGCAGTATAGTGTATGGCTCACAATCGGAAGGTTCCGGTTAAAATATTGCGAGGGGGTTGACTCAACCCATCATCCCCCGGGGGTCAATCAAATCCATACCGCTTTGTGGGGAAGTCAACTGAGGTTGTCCTAAGGATAGAATTGCCCCTGTCATGGGAAAGAGGAATTTCCACCACTGGTTCAGGGCTGTAAACACAACATGAACACCACCTCAATGTTCATTTGACCAGGAAATCACAATTACTTATTTATTTCATGATAACAAAAATATTCAACTATAAATAACACTGCAATCTATGTTTTACTTGAGAAATATATTTCTTTGACACTGGGTGGCGTGATTATATAGTCTCGTGCCGTGGATCTGATCTGTGGGATAACACTGTGTAACAAAATTCTTTTTTGTTCCTGGGTAGTAAGTATTATTTCCTAATTTCGTATAACTCAAAAGTACAGAAAACGGCTATTATTCCCCACAGACTTTGCTTTTGTGACCAGGACATTGATATTTTGAAATTTTCCTATTTTCCAGAACATTCCAGATAGATTCAGTGCTGAGTAAACTTGGATTAACTACAAAACATTCTAGAACTTTACAGTAATATAAATAGTAATATAAATATAGGAGCCTTAAGCCCATCAGTCCAGTTTAGTTCCAGCTGCCTAAGTGGATACATATCTGCATTTTTATGAGATGCCATCAAGAGGCTGTAAGCATCCGGCAAATGCATTTTGCTATGTCTGCCGCAAATTTATCAAGACAAGAGCGAAAAAGTACTCTGTGGGAGCATCTGCTAAGATGTGTGAAGCCTACAAGGCATATCTCGGCATGCCTGTCAGGGATCAAGATGCCACCACTGCACATCAAATTCGGCCTTATGAAACAATTTGTCAGAGCTGTAGATAAGAAGTCGGCAGCCTTCAAGTACGTTCAAGACTTCTTCACTAAGCTGTCTGAGGCATAGGTCAAAGCCGGTATCTTCGTCGGATCACAGATAAAGAAGATCCTGGAGTGCAATGAATTCCCCAAGAAGCTCACTAGTAAGGAGAAAGCGACTTGCAACAGCTTTGTCGCAGTGGTTCGTAGCTTCCTGGGCAATTACAAGGTCGAAAACTATGTGGAGCTGGTTGAGACTCTGGTGAAGAACTACGGCACAAGGCGCTGTACGATGTCCCTCAAAGTCCTTATCCTTGATGCTCATCTTGATAAATTCAAGGAGAACATGGGAGCGTACTCGGATAAGCAAGGCACGCCACTACCAAGAACAGTATAACGAGAACATGATGGGAGACTACATTTGGGGGCTGATTCGTGAAAGTGATTTACAGTATAATCGTAAATGTCGAAAAACTACTCACTTCTAAATCTTTTGGAGTGATTTTTGTATTACTTTAGTATAAATACATGTTAAATTTGATTCATATTTTTTTTCTGACTTTGTGAACGAAAAGAAAAAAAATCGCCAGTTTTCTCATTGAAAATACGTTAATTTCAAAATATCACTGTCCTGGTCACAAAAGCAAAGTTTGTGAGGAATAATTTTCTACACTTTTTAGGCATAAGCAATTACGAAATAACACTTACTACCCAGGAACAAAAATTGTGTTACATAGTGATTAATTATTATGTTTCTACATATATTTAAAATAATACCGTGTAATTTCGCAAATTAAATTGATGCACTGTCATTGTTAATGGCACAAGGGATACAAAAGCAAAGGCAATTGCTAAATATTTGGGTTATAAACGACACATGAGAATATCGAGTAGTCATTTTCGGATTCGATTGCAGATGCTAAAAGGCAGAACTCGTTAAGCGTTCCCATTAGGACGCACGGACGTACAAATGTCAGGGTGGCCTGAGTCACCGCATGCTAGATTTGCCCAAGTTATTCAGTTCAAGAGCAATTGCTTGCCTGCTCACGCCACTGTTGGAGAAAGGGCCTCCACTAGAGGGGGCTCTGATGTGTTGAAAGCGGTGTGCATACCCACACTTTGCCCCACCACACAACCGCTGACTACGGCGAACCCATTCGTGCTGCAGGGCGGACAGAGGCAGTGGGAGAATGAGGGAGCTCCCGTGCCGGGAGATGGAATCGAAGCGGCGACCTCTGCATTGCAAGTCCAGGGTGCTAACACATTAATTACAGCAACGTGGTCGCTCCTGTCGTTTCTTAGCGGAAGATCTACAATCGTGAAACGTTTCATTTAATATTTTTTTTACGTGCACAAAACCAGAAACCGTTTTTTTTACCGTTATGTTCCATGCGATTAACGGTTAAGCCTTAAAACATTTTTTTACAACTGTACTAAAATATCTGCGAATCAAAAACCTCCCACTCAAACACACGCACACGGCACCTTAATTGAGGCAAACAACTCAGAGATTCGTATTATTTTAATCACGTCATGAAACGTTAAACCATAAACTGATCTAAAAAGACACAAACTGGGACACCCAATGCGTACAGTGCTGGATAATGGAAATCTACCACGCCATTTCAAATAATCAACATTGGGCTTCAGGGCAGGCCACGTTTAAATTATTCTCTTTTTTTATATCACACAAAAAATGACCGGACATTTTCCATAACATCCGCTTGACATTTTGTCATCAATACCCACGAAATAATAAGCCATAAATAACGAATAACGGTGGGGTACAAGACTCACCCGTAATGCCATGAATGTCACGCTCACGTCTGCCATACACTGAATGGGTGTGAGAGGGCACTACATATCCCACATCCGATAAGCACCGAGGCGCGCGATCGTCCAATCGGATCGCTCCCGAGCTGCGAATCGGGGGCTCCAATCAGTTGTACGAAATCTAAGGGCGATTGTCCATTACATCATCGCCCTCGAGTGTCGGGGATCTCTTCGCCACCCCCACCGTCTCTGCAAAGCGTAGTACAGATAAGCGCGAAACGCTGAACGCTGATTGGTCGGTACGCTCACCACGTGACGCTGACCGTCTCCAACCAATCGCGCGGCGGTTCTGCGACTTAATCGCGCTGCAAATTGCAAAGGCGTGCGAATGCGTGCGGCCTAGGCGAGCCATGTGTAAGTGACCGGTTCTTTGCACGCCAATTGCCCCATTAAGCTACAAATAATTAACAGTTACAGGGCTTACGACGAAGTGTGGCGTATTTAGTTCAGCGAGTGAGCATTGTCCGGTTTTGAGCGTGTTATAGTGAGCTCCGGGTTACAGAGGTTAAGAGTGCGCGAGTGACACAGGCTTCTACTTCAGCCCCAGGCCTCTTGTCAAGGACACGCGGGTTGCCATGGAAACCCGAATTAAATGTGACGTTAATAGCGCAGTAAGTGCAGAGTTAATTGAGGCTTAGTTGCTCACTGTGTCGCGATTCGAAGGGTGTAGCCATGTAACGAGTCGTTACAGCTACAGCGAGGGATATCCTGGATGTGGTGTGCCGAGTGCGCAAATGTCCGGTTCGCCGACCTGGGCAGACCCTGGCTGAAATTAGGTTCTGGTTTATAATCACAAGTTATGACAAACTGAAATGTTCTATCATATCTTGATACTCTTTAATACAGTAGCTAAATCTTAGCGTTTAATTCTGCCAAGGCAAAATAAAAAAAATTACGATTGATAAAACGTAAGGCATAACACGAGTAGTTTGTGCATATGATGGGTGATTAGTCTATTGTAAAGTGCGCTTTAAAAACACATTTGACATAATCCACAATCGTGCACCACTAATGTGGTAGCGTGAAATCCCAAATTCATAATATTCAGTTATACATCAGTATTTGTATATCCATTCCTGTATTTCGCTATCAAACTGTTTTTTTTTTATTTTACCAGGTAAGGCCGAGTGAGCTATAAAGCTCTTTCAGAAGCAACCTGGCCACAAATGATAGCTCAACGAAGTGGCTTATCACGTGGACATTTATGGCAGCCAAATACTCTAAATGGATGTTTCTAAATATGGAGGGAAAAACCGGAGGACCTGGAGAAAAATCCACGCGACCACGGGGAGAGAGACACGCAAACTCTAAGAAATACAGGAGTCAGTTTCGGGATAGAACCCACGTCTTTCTGTATACTAGGTGAGGTAGTTAACATCTCGCCACCATAAAGCCTTTTGTCACAGTCCTGCGATGCAACAATCCATGTACCCGCTGCACTCGCGCTGAACTCGTCACTCCGTCCTCTTGGGCGTGCTCCCTTAATGAGTTTGTGTTAACAAATGTGCGTGTGTGGTGGGTGCAGGGACCCCCCGGACTCTTATTGCACCACTATCCTCTCTAGGCGATGTCTTCTGCAGGCGGTTCAGGTCAGTAGAGCACTGCTCTGCATACGAGGGTTTCCGTGATTCAAGATCAGTATTCACTACAAGGACGGGTGCATTTCAGTAAATCTGAAACTTGCAAGAGAAAAGCAGACCGCGACGTGATATTCATTGCATCAATTCGCGTGCAATTTGTAAGGGCGCAGTGACACAGACTTATTTCCTTGAAAGGTTATAATCCCTTGTTCATCATGACGTCCTTTTTACTTCGATGTCTCAACAGCGTTGTCGGAGATGACGTGACGTGAGGGTTCTGCCTTTGTAGTGAGGGTTGTGAGTTGACGCCGAGGGGGGGGGGGAGGAGGCACCTCGCCCCCCCCCCCATGTCCAATGACGTCACCTGCTAATTAATTTTTTATGAGAGGGGGTGTTCATTTGGAAGACGTCACCTCTTCATGATTATTAATGTGGGGGGCTGTTCGATGTGGAGTGACGTCACACAGACATTGGCTCATATTCACGATATGAACCTTTTGATTTAAAGCTTTCGTGACTGCAGTAATTCATATTCTTAGCTCTTTCGGTAAAGTCACGTTGAAGGGAAACAATAAGATAATAAAATATATATAAAACAATAGCCATCTGGCTACCATGAGAGATTCGTTCATGAGGCTATCCACATATACAAGCACAGGGACAATTTCAACCGAGAAGATGAATTCTGGCTTAGCAATCATTGGAAAGATTTGATAAACCATTTCAGGTCTTAATTGATTGTTCACGCTTACAGTGGCTTTCAGACAGCATACATTAATTTTTCGTCTCCACCCTCTTCAGAACATAGATGGACTAGGCCTTCTAAATAAACTGCCAAATCGCTGCGCGTGGCGCTGACGTTTTTATAAATAAATAAAAACACCGTTTAAAAATAAATAAATTAATGCGTACCGACACACCTGATGACGACCGTTTGTGTTATGGTCGAAACGTCGTGAGAATTTTGATTGTTTTATATATATTTTATTATTTTATTGTTTCCCTTCAACCTGACTTTACCGAAAGAGCTAAGGATATGAACCTTATGGAGGGACCCCAGGGTCCCATAAGCCCCCGGCTCTCGCATAAACTGCGTTGCGACGTCATTTTATGTATGTTGAAGGCGAACGATACGGCAATCTATCCCTCTCGACGAGCTCTACACGATGCGCTAATCAAAGTTTCAAAGTTTTGTTTCTTCTGCGCATTCGTCCTCGCTGCGCTTGGACGACATGACAGAATGATCCACGCCAGGTGGGTCACAGTGTTGATGTGCGCGGTGCGACGGAGTCGCCACAAATAAATGAATTAATTACGATTTTGACTTCCGTTTATTTCGGGACCCCGGGGTCCCGCCATAAGGTTCATTTTTCATCATCGAGATATCAGTTTATAATTCGATTTCTAACTTTCTATTGTTTTGTGCTTTGCCGTGCTGGTGTCAATAAAGATGACTTAAACTGCAGTTCATTCAACGTAGGCTCATCACAAGCCGTCTAATTGTTGCGACTTACAATATTGAAAATGCAGAGGGTTCTATGTTCCACTAAACATTCCATGAAGAAAATAATGACACTCTATCACCATGCTGTAAAGTACTCCAGAAATCGATTTAGCTAAAAAGTCGTGTAAAGGCATAATGCCTATTTACAACTTTCATTGTCTTATTTGTAATTTCACAGATGTTTTGTCCGGTAATAAAATATTGTCAACTTCCAACCAAGCTTTCAACTCGCAGCTTTCCACTCGTGAGATACACGCTCTAATCACAGCTTTGTCCACGGCACCATCCGACAGCTGCATGTGAGATGATACAAGCGTGAAACTCTGTCTCCACAGTATGTCGCCCGCAAGCGCAGCCATCCAGAAGATGACTCGTGTGCGCGTCGTAGACAATAGCCCCATGGCCACCAAGCCCTACCACCGCCCGCCACGTGTCATCCACGTCTACACCAAGAACAGTGTGGGCAAGGTTGGAGACATGGTCCTCCTCGCCATCAGGTGAGCTCAGGGGAACATCCTGTCGGCGGGTCTCGTGCGTGTGGTAGATTTAAGGCTGGGGACTCCTACATATTTCAAGATGTCTGGCTAGTGTGGGAGAGAGTAGGTCAAATACTCTCTGGAAGGGCTCTCGAGCTCCTTCTAGTGGAGGACCTTCTGCTAGCAGTGGTGACGAAGTGATTCAGGGGTTCACCATTACCCAGCATAAGAGGTATGTGTCTTCTCACCATGCGACCCATCTGTATCCAGGTGGAGACTGCAGCAAAGATGGAAAAAAAACTCGATTCTAAAATCAAATTGTTGCCTGGAATTACGACAATTTATGGATCATAAGGAGGCGGTGAGGGATGAATCGTTAGATGGCTCACAGTAGCGAGCGTGTGCTGCCCTCGTGATGGTTTGCGATCTCTGCTACTGCCACAGGGGTGAAAAGAAGAAGGCCCTCATCGTGGGCCACAAGATGAGCTCGGGGGTGATGAATCCTCGCTTCGACTCCAACAACGTGGTGCTGCTGGAGGACAATGGCTCGCCCACGGGCACGCGCATTCGCGTGCCCATCCCAACGTCGCTGCGAAGCAGCGAGAGGCAGTATTCCAAGGTGCTGGCCATCGCGAGCCGCTTTGTATGATCATGGTCCCGCTGCTAAGGCGTGGGTGGGGAGCGAATGGAATTTAATGGAAAACCGAGGCAACTATGTCCACGTGCAGTTGGGTGTTGCCTAATTTTTTGCCATACTCTTGAGTGTGAAATAATTTTTGGCTCTTGCTCTGTGATAAAATAACCTGCAGAGAGCATGTGAGACGGTACAACAACACTGGCTGAGCGGATAAGCGGCACTCAAAGGACCTCGTAAATAATACTGTTATATCGCCTTTCAGGGGCTGTTTTCTAATGCGTGGTGATGCATTGCTTCCATATGAAAAGGTGTTAAAATTACATCACACAGATGGCACCATTTAAATACAATTGGAAAATAATTCAAGAATAAATCATTGTTCCATTTGTATCGACTGCTTCATTCTGTCACATTAGTTCGATTTTCACAAAAGTGTTATTTAAATGCGAATTGCTGGTTAAGATTAAATATCAGGAACTGCACACAGGCTTTATATGTATTAGCACTGTTGCTACTGAACAATCTGTGATTTAAAGAAAAAAACCTTTATCTAAAATGTTTACTGGCTGAGTGTTTTTCATTCAGAAGTTTGTGAAAATCAAAAAGCCGGTAATGTATCATAGTTGTGAATGAACAATGTGCATGTCGTACCCAACGTACAAACGTGTGATTAACCACACGACTGGGAAATCCAACGTATAAATATTTTAATTGAATCGTAACTGTAAGAAAGGACATTGGTGTGTTTCTTGAAATTGCCCATTGAAAAAAATATTTTCTCAAATGACATGGTCGGTGACAACTCTCAACAAAAGCGTTTTATAGGCAGCACAGGGGTTGAGTGTTAGGAAGTGCACAACTTATAAATTGTAACGGATGTGAACGTGCATAAAACGGGGAGCATGTGTTTTCTTTGGAGCAGATATTGTGCCTAATTTCACCCCAGTGTATGTATAAAAATTTAAGAGAGCTACAGATGTTTTATATATATATAAATTTCCACTAGAAGCACCTGAATACTGCTCATTGTGCATTGTGAGTGATTGCTAAATACCAACTAAATAAACTTTTTTTTTCAAACGGATTTCTGTTTTCATTCACAATTTAAAATATGTATTCCCAATGTCATTAAAACCACTGCCCTTTCATTGCATGCCAGCCATAACATATACGTCACTGCCTGAAATAATTTGTATGGGAATAATAACACACGCATGTTTGCATAACAACACAAATTAACATGCCACGTCTTAATTCATACTGCCTTTCAAGTGGCATTGACGATAACTGATGGCTATAGATAAATGTTTATTTTCAGTGGCTATATGAAAGGAAGTGCATTAAAATGTTTCTCGGTGTATGGCCAAGTAATAAAATACCCTTTCAATCAAAACATTTTTCGGTGAGTATTACGAATAGAAGTTCAAGCATCAGTCTGAAACCCCGATATTCAGGAGGAGAAAATCCAAGCTACAATGATAACTCGATAACCTACTTTCTACTGCAATACAATGTGTATAGTGTTTACATACAAAAACGCATCGAGACCCCGTGTAGAATATTGGAATAGGGGCATCCTGGGGAAGTGACGCATATTTTATATCAAGGGAAAATCTTGAGCCTTGACTAGAAAAAAGGCGAGGAGTCAACAGCACGGATGGCAGAACAATCGACGTTCTGGACCAAGGAGCAGGTGGGAACACCCACTGATTGAATATTGACTGCAGGCCTTGACACTCAGCCTTGGTTGTGGGGGTAACGAGAGGAGGGGAGAATAAATGGGAGAAGTATGCAGGGGCAAGTCCATGGAGGATCTTGAGGACAATCCGTTTCAATGGTGCATCGTTGGCCATAGGTGGGTTTCTCAGTTTCCACCTGCAATCCAGCGACCCTGCCTCCAAGCCATGCAGCTATGGCCAGATGATAGCGTACATCAGCCGAGCAAGCAACATCAAAGAATGAATCGAGAAAGAGTGGAAATATTACAGAAGCAGTGTAGACCAGATCAACTTTGTAGGCAGTGATGCAGTGGGACAACAAGAGCAGGAGCAGATGTGCCCCACGGCTGTAAAGATGAAGGACCTGTAGAAGTTAGCACTGCTGTCAAACTCAGTTCAGGGTGATACAGAACACTGACAATAGGTGGCAATATGGAACAGGACATCAATAAAGTTTGGCGCACTTCTAAGTTTCGTTCTGTAGCTAAACATGATTGTATACATAATACACAACAGACGTGTGTTTACATTGTAAAATATTGCCTTCGCGACCATGAGATTACGAGTTAAAATCCCATCTGGGGGCAATTCATCCTGTTCATAACACATCTGGGGGTTGGTGGGATGTCAGCGGTGGTTTGTTGTGTTAAGGAAGGCATGTATGATTGTGGATTTCCCACTGCTGGCATGACTTGGGGCAATAAATATGAGCGCCACACATCAGTCATCTGAACGGCCCATTTGCAAGAGCCTCTTGAAAATGAGTCTAGAGACTCAATGAGGCTTCCCCACGTATGTTTACAACTGTAAAAAAGTGTAATTGCGTATTCTTTATACAATAGTAATAATATTAATAAACATGTACAAGCCTTCATAAATGCTGGATGAAGCCTCCCCATGCCGTGTCAGTCATGGTTCTTGTTTGACCATACTTCACCATGCTGGTTGATGCAGTGGTGTGGTACCAGAGACCGGTGCAGATGCCACTCGCCACGTGGTAGTGCGCTGACGACTACGCCACCGCTCCACTCGTGTATTTTATTTTTTATAAACACACTTTCTCAATGTTGGATTATATTATAAGTATTATATTATGGTCATTTGAATACACTTTTGTCGGCACATAAACAGATGTCAGAAGTAATTTGTGCTACGTGTAGTGCATATGAAACGCCCTTTGTCGTGGTATATTTGTCTTGATACGGTCGTGTGTTTTATTAAGTGTGATGAATTACCGGTCGTGGTTCTAATCAAGCTTCCATGATCTGGCTCAATGAGCCCCAGGCGTTGTTGGAAGAGCGAGTTGGTTGTGGGGGTGGTGGTGGTGGTGCTATTTGCTGCGTTACGAATATAATGCGATATCATGCGATGTTCGTGTTCACGATATGGCGATTATCGAGATAACAGTTTCCCATAACTTTATTAACGTTTGTCAAGTTTATCGTACCGTATTCGCGCTTTACAGTACCTCCAGTACAAATAAAGATGACTTTTAAAAAAGTCCTTCACTTTGCAGTTCACTTAATATAAGCCTGCCACAGGTCCTTCTAATCCTTTTAACTTTACAACGTATACCACGCATGTAGCCAGTTACATAATAAATGAACACATTAAGAATCCGTCAAATTAACTCCGATAAGTGCGACGTCTTCGCCACGTCAATGTCAATTACTCATTAAAAGTTTTACTTGCTTATGTATTTCTTTAAAATGTAAATGCGCATTGGCAGGAAAAACAATATGAAAATGATCGCAGTGTGTCCAACACCGGGGACGGCCCCTCGGTGAGAGTGCGTGTCTACGGGCAGGTAGGCAGGGAGGGAGGTGGGGTCCAGGTCACTGCGCTCTGTGGATGCCAAAGAGCCTCTCCTCCGCTTGCACGTGCTGCTGCTGCTGCTGCGGAGGAGGCCCCGGGGCCCTTCCTCCTGACGCTAGACGCCGGGACAGCGCACAGCGGCGCACGGCAGGAGATGGGATATTTCCACAGCGTTTGAACTCTGCAGAGTTGGCAGCGCTCCTGTAGAACTATTGTGTTTTTGGCCGACAGTTGAACGTCTGCGAGCGAGAGGTATTGTCGATTCAAATGCCTTTGCCTTGGCTTCCGCTCGATTCGCGTGAATATTTTTCGCGTCACTGTATTTCGTGTTTATAAACGGAAAGGAGTCCGGAGTCCGAGCACTTGTCAAAAAATGCAGTCCCCATCCCGAGAGTTCACATTTAAGACAAGAGTTTAAAAGTAAATACATGTAGCACACATGCGTGTACACCTGTGTGCGGTGTGTAGGTCCAGTTAATATGCAGAGAATGAGCTGCCAGACGATCAATCAAATAACCCATTGGAGGCAAGAGTCTGGAGACGCCATCAAAGGCTTAATTGGAGACCCCAGCAGGGACCCGTCCGTCATTCTACTTCTCTGAAGAAGCCATCAGAGACTAGTCTGACAGTCTGACTAGTCTGTCAGTCTAATCAGTAACCAGTCAGTCTATTGTCTGCTGACTCAACTGGTGACTAGTCTTGGCAGTGTATTGTCTGGAGACCCAATCAGAGACGGGACTGTCAGTCGATTATCTAAAGGCTTTCCAACATAAACAGGAAACTCAATAAAATTCCAGCTCAACAATTCAAAAAGGGCCGTATTTATGAAAAAACGCTTTTCTTGTGTAGGTGACACGGATAGCACAAAACGGCCTTGAATCGACCACGAACAGGATTTGAACTCGGGGAATCTCACACCTGGGAAGACCTACTGCTCGACCAGGCGAACTAATGATTATGCGAAGCAGATTTCTGTCAGTTGTTGTGCGTGCCAAAGACAACCACAATAAATATCGGCGGTTGTTTTATGAACCGAGAAAAGGAAGCTGAAACTGAACTGTCAAATCGCCACCACCACAAAACCCACAACGGCACTGGCCACTGCTGCATACGGCCGGGGAATAATCTCCGTCGGATAACTTGCTCATAAACCGAGATTCACGCTGTTGTGAGCGCATGTCCCATGGTGATAAATACTCTGTGTAGAAGTTACTGTTCGGGGTACAAGTGGAGAAGAACGCCGCAAGAGTACCAACTTTTCGCGCACGTTAGACAACGTTACCAGCGACACAAACGGCACAAGAACACTTGGCCAATTGCTGTCAGATGCTTCATTTTGAGTTTGTTGATATTATTTTTCCACACTGATAATGGTCAGGCTTCGACAGCTGTCCGACTGATTTAATCGGGAGAGATCCGTAACAGCGCTTAACAAAGACAGTACACTTCCAAACCAGATTTCATTATGGCTACAATTTTGTCACACCTACAGTTACAGTGTTCCTTTAAAAGCACGTATAAGTTTGCATAAGAGTGTTCTAAAAGTCTATGTTTACCGACTAAAGCCTCGGTAGTCTTAAAACAATTTCCAGGAGGGTCCTGCATGGAGGATGTTTGACCAATGGTCAGTGGCATATAAAGCGTCTTGAGGAATTTCCTCTCTGAGTGTGCCATTTCAAACAGTAGAATAGGGAGAGAGAAAAACACACCAACCAACTGTTTTACGTAACTGGCTACAGTTTATTTCGGAGTGTTTATGCATGTGGAATAAGACGTGGTGACTTGGCGAGTAACCACGTGGGGAGCGGTAGTGTAGCTGGTAGCGCTACGCTGCGCTACGAACCTGGCGACCCGAGTTTGATTCCCGCTCACGGCCAACACCGGTGACGATTATTAGAACCGGTCATGGGCCTCCTCTAGGTCGACTCAGACTCAAATTAGTACCTGGTGAGGTGTGTAAACATTTCCACTAGGGAGACAAAGGCGACCGGGCGTGTTGCTGGCCACCCACCCCCTCGTGTGCCATGCCTGCCTTCATAGGTGCTACTCGCTATGATGTTAGTGGTAGTGATTATGTTGGTGCGGCGTTAGTGATGATGTTGGTGATCGTGATAATGATGGTGGTGCTCATGGCAGTGATGATGGTGGCACCTGCTGGGTCTGTCCTGAGACCTCGTGTCGGCGAGCATTCGACACTGCACGTGGCCTCAAAGTGCACCTGGCCTGGCACATTCGCCGTGGTGTCGTCACCGCCACTTAGTGGCGAATGTTGTTGTTGTTGGTAGTGCGAGTAGTCGTGGTTAATTGTAAACGATGGCGATGATAACAGTTCATATTCGTGACAAATAACACCGGTGACATGTACGTGACGTGGCGTGGTTTCTGGTGATTTCTACAACTCGTGATGCTGATGCTCGCACGCCGCCCCCCGTTCTCGACACGTGCGTCCCCGCACGCGCGCCCTCTCCCCACGTCGAAAGTCGCGCCGCGGGTGTGTTCGACAGTGGGTGATGTCACCCCACCGCATGCGAGACACACACAGACACACGTACGCAATGGTGGTGACAAGGTCACAGTGCCGGCACGAGCTGCTATTGTAAGAATTCACCGCGCCGAGAGTTGACGCTTTAAAAGCTCGTCCGCGTGTCTTTTGAGCGCCGCGTGTTTATAAATGTGACGTTACTGCGTCGGCAGAGGCACGCGGTCGCGGCGCAATGAGAGTGCTGCTCAAAACTCATTGACTCTGCTGCTCCCAAAGGAATACAAGAGACGTAATTTGGTGACGTTTCAAGCAAGTGCCCTTGTTTATTGGAAAGAGATTTCTCTTTTAAAAAACGCTTTCAAAATTTAAATGAACAAAAAAATCACAGATAGAACAGTCAGCACAGAATGATGTATATTTGCTATAGCGCTATATAGTTTGTGGTGTCCTTCCCCCGCACCTCCGATGAGCACGATTGGCTACAGTACATACATCACGGAGAAGGGCCGTTTACTAAAACGTCGCCTAGACGTTCCTTTTAGAGCGCTTTTGACGGATGTGTTGAGCCTTTGTTGTGTATGCCTCTGTTGTGTATGTCTCTGTTGTGTATGTCTTTGTTGTGTATGTCTTTGTTGAGTATGTCTCTGTTGTGTATGTCTCTGTTGTGTATGTCTCTGCTGTGTATGCCTCTGTTGTGTATGGCTTTGTTGTGTATGCCTCTGTTGTGTATGCCTCTGTTGTGTATGTCTCTGCTGTGTATGTCTCTGTTGTGTATGCCGTTGTTGTGTATGTCTGTGTTGTGTATGTCTCTGCTGTGTATGTCTCTGTTGTGTATGCCGTTGTTGTGTATGTCTTTGTTGTGTATGCCTTTGTTGTGTATGTCTTTGTTGTGTATGTCTCTGTTGTGTATGTCTCTGCTGTGTATGCCTCTGTTGTGTATGTCTCTGTTGTGTATGTCTTTGTTGTGTATGTCTTTGTTGTGTATGTCTCTGCTGTGTATGTCTCTGTTGTGTATATCTTTGTTGTGTATGTCTTTGTTGTGTATGCCTCTGTTGTGTATGTCTTTGTTGTGTATGCCTCTTGTGTATGTCTCTGTTGTGTATGCCTCTGTTGAGTATGTCTTTGTTGTGTATGTCTTTGTTGTGTATGCCTCTGTTGTGTGTCTCTGTTGTGTATGCCTTTGTTGTGTATGCCTTTGTTGTGTATGCCTTTGTTGTGTATGCCTCTGTTGTGTATGTCTTTGTTGTGTATGCCTCTGCTGTGTATGTCTTTGTTGTGTATGCCTCTGTTGTGTATGCCTCTGCTGTGTATGTCTCTGTTGTGTATGCCTTTGTTGTGTATGTCTTTGTTGTGTATGCCTCTGTTGTGTATGTCTTTGTTGTGTATGCCTCTTGTGTATGTCTCTGTTGTGTATGTCTTTGTTGTGTATGCCTCTGTTGTGTATGTCTCTGTTGTGTATGTCTCTGCTGTGTATGCCTTTGTTGTGTATGCCTTCACACACAGGGTTGGTTGAGCAGCCCGCCTTGCAGTTGTAAGATTAAAAGTTTAATTCCTGCCCAGAGACACTCAGAGTGTGAGTAAGATCTGGGTACGTACAGGTTTCGCTATCTTCATGCGGTAGATGCGTTCCGAAAAAAGAACACAAAGCGAAACCGCACGAGACAGCTACCAACCAAGTAGCACACACAGTACACACTCAGTACACACACAGTACACACTCAGTACACACACAGTACACACTCAGTACACACACAGTACACACTCAGTACACACACAGTACACACTCAGTACACACACAGTACACACTCAGTACACACACAGTACACACTCAGTACACACACAGTACACACAGTACACAATCAGTACACACACAGTACACACTCAGTACACACTCAGTACACAGTTCACACACGGTACACACTCAGTACACACACAGTACACACTCAGTACACAATCAGTACACACACAGTACACACTCAGTACACACTCAGTACACAGTTCACACACGGTACACACTCAGTACACACACAGTACACACTCAGTACACACACAGTACACAATCAGTACACACACAGTACACAGTTCACACACGGTATACACTCAGTACACACACAGTACACACTCAGTACACACAGTACACAATCAGTACACACACAGTTCACACGGTACACAGTACACACACAGTAAACGGTACACAGTACACACACAGTAAACGGTACACAGTATACGGTACACACACAGTACACACAGTACACGGTACACACACAGTACACGGTACACACAGGACACACAGTACACACACAGTATACACACAGTACACACTCAGTACACACACAGTACACACTCAGTACACGCACAGTACACGGTACACACATATTACACATTCAGTACACGGTACACACACAGTACACAGTACACGGTACACACACAGTACACACTCAGTACACGGTACACACACAGTATACGGTACACACATAGTACACGGTACATACACAGTGCACCGTAGAAATAGCATTTACTCGAAATCGCACAAACCGAACCCGCATAAAGCGAGGGAAACCTGTATTTGTGTAGAGTAGGAGTTAGTGATGTCATGTCACGCTCGCCCTCCGGTACGATGACGTCACGAATGGTGACGTCATGGACAGGGGGCAGGACAGTGACGTCATGGCCCCCTGGGGGATTTAAGCTGGAACCCGTCACGGGTTCAGGGTCGTTGCGGGGAGCCAGGAACGGGTGAAGTTGGAAGTTGGGATCCAGGGTAGGGGGAAATTGGCACCAGGCTCGAGGAGCCTGGGGTGTGCTAGGGACTTCCCCAGCACCCTTACCCTGGGGGGAGCGATGGGACCCAGGGTAGGGGGAAATTAGCACCAGGCTAGGGTAGCCGGCCTTAAGATTTGCATTGAACTGCCCATATAGGACTCACCACTGTGATCTCTACATTGGGTCAAACTTAACATCTCTTAATGTTCGACGGCTTGTGCACCAGATCTTATTTATTCACGATGTACTTACAAAAAATTCCGCAGACTACCTACTGGATCTCCTCTCTGTTTCAAAGAACAAATTTGACCTCAGGTCTTCGCTCATTTACCAGCTTCACATTCCCTATTGCCGTACAAAAACTGGAGGAAGGGCCTTTGCTATTGATGCCCCCAGGGTCTGGAATGCTATTGCCAATAAACTGCAACTTGAATCACTACCTATGAGATCTTCACTCAAAACTGCTCTAGAGGAGTTGTACACACCTAGCTGCCACTGCTATTCAGTGGCCTAAAATATGGCTCTAGATTTTGGTGTTATAATTTATTTACGTAGTTTATTGTTAAAAATTCGGTCAGAGTCCCTATGATCACTGTTACATTGCATTTATGGCTTTTTTTTGGTGATTTCGAAAACGTTTTTTTGTTTTGGCCATGTTTTTGTTTATTGTAGTATGGAGTTAGACTGATGGCCTTAATCTTAGTTGTCTTGTGGTTGTTGTTATTTGACTTGCATCCCACTGGGATTTTTGCACACAACGTTGGTGTACGGTGCTATTTCAGGAATATTTTGATGGTTTTTTCCTGGATTTTTCTGTTTGCACAGTCACACATAGTCACTTTAAGATGTTTTCTTGTTCATGTTTTTGTTTGTTGCGGTTGCACCCGATTCAGGAGCCGAATGGCTCACAGGGCTATACCAAATAAATGAACTATGAGGTGCTAGGGACTTCCCCAGTACCCTTACCCTGGGGGGAGCGATGGGACCCAGGGTAGGGGGAAATTGGCACCAGGCTAGGGTAGCCTGCGGGTGCTAGGGACTTCCCCAGTACCCTTACCCAGGGGTGTGGAGCGTAGGCAGTGAGGGGGCAGTACACAGAGTCGTGTCCGAAGAGAAGTCTTTAATAAAACAGCTGGCGCAAGCCCCTACATGAAGATCTGCCTCCGAGTCGTAATTTACGCCTCAACATTTGTACAGATAGATCGATATTATCATTCGTACAATTATTCAATGGATATTTTATTATCACCAACAGCCATGATCAATCCACTGCTGGATGAAGACATCCCAAGCTGCCGCCGCCATCCAACACAATCTTGCGATGCTACAATCCACCCCGCATGTGCACATGAACCGATTTCATCGCTCCGTCTCCTGGGCGGGTGCCCTCTCGGACGCACTCCACGTTGTACGTTATATCACGTGACGTTATATATATATCTATAGATGGCCTTTAATTATAACAAAGTCAGAATCAGAATACTTATTTATACTGGAGGAATCCGATGAGCTATAAAGCTCTTTATCACAGATGTCCAGGAGGGGCGGGTCAGAACGTTACAACACAGTACAAAAACACGATAGGAGTGCAACATATAGGAAAGGTAAACAAATCACAAAAATATAGAAATAAAAATAAACTTTTTTCTTTTTCTGCCAGGCAAGGCCCACTGAGCTATTAGCTTCTTTTTCAGAAGCGACCTGACCACAAATAATAGCTCAACGAAGTGGCTTCTTATCACGTAGACATGTGTAGGGGCCAAATAATCTAAATAATGTAAGTAGGTAAGAAGTCATTGAGGCCAGATGTCTCAAGGGAGAAGCTGACTAAAAATAAACACTGGACACGGTACAAAAAGCCAATTCCAGCGTGAGAGCAAAAACACCCCGAGACATACATTTAGCAGGATCAACAAATTACAATTTAGCTTGAAACAGATGGTCATATGCATAAACCATCATTGTTCGCAGCAGCTGCAGTCAGCATCACCATTATCGTTAACTTCACACTGCATGGATACGTATTAATTTATTAAAAGTTGACGAGACGCCTATTGTCGAAACCGGTACAGTTCTGCTTGTTTTGAATCAACGCTGCTCACATTACGCACTTCCAGAACGCCGTGGTGCTGATGTTTATGTTGCGTACTATTTATTTTACATTTTTATTGAAGTCGGCGCTGTACATCGATGATACCTAAAATCCAGTGGAGGAAACTCCACGTTACTATGCCAGCGAACGTCTCTGTCGAGCGTGCCACGACTGCTGCAGCCACTCCAGACGAGGGCGATCGGACTCTGACCACCATTTAAACTCGCAGCTCCACACGCAAGGCGCCGTGCCGCTCCGGCCACTGCGCTCCTGCATCTTCATGACCTTTGTGCGAACATTTACAGCCCACGGGGGCATTGTGGGAAAGCCATATAATATGTTACGGGGCTTTAGCACAGACGCTGGTGGGTTGTGTACTCTCGTTTTGTAACAATGACCCCCAGGGGATGATTCATGTCGACAGCGTAGAGACAGATTCTGGCCGCTAGAAGAGCTAACTTTAGGCAGCTGAATGTCATCTCGCTGGCCACTGAGGCCAGTTTGCGATCTCCGAGGGGGAGAACGTTTATAAACGTGCACACTTCGTACACTAAATACAATACACACCCTACACACTCTCCGTCTCTCGCTAATATGCAACTCTACACTGGTTGCGAGCCTCCACACTACGCTAGCCATGTGACACTGACCGCGCTGAACCGAGACAGCCAACGACGTCTTGCAGCGTAATTATGAAGTGGAGACGACAGCGACGAAGGCACGAGACAGCGGCGATGGCGACGATCTTCAACAGCAACGACGATGGGGATCCCACTCCAAACGACAGCCCCGAGCTCCCGCTGGAGGTCCCCTTTTATCCTGTTAGCGTGGCGTCGCTCCACCCCGGCCACCGCCCCCCTTCCGGAACCTATGAGCGGGGCTCTCGACGTGTCCCTTCCGTAACCTTTACCCTAGATCCCTCGCGGGTCTATCACGTGGCCTGCTGACGTCAGGGCTGCTACAAGCTGCAGATCCCCTTCCCTGCCAGCAGCCAGCGCTATGCTGCTTAGTGACCAATTCTATGTCACTACAAAATCAGATGACTGACGTGCGGCGAACAACCCTTTTCTTTTCACGGCATCAAGGGCCTTGTCTCGTGATGGGTGCCCGGCGGCCGGGGCGGGAGACTGTAAGATGTCGTTGTGCAATCGTCTCCCAGGGGCCATTCGCCCATTAAAATTACAACTCGGGATTTATGGAGCGTCTGAATGCAGCTGCATACACGCCGTGCTCATCAAGCAGCAGGACCTGCGTAGCATGAGAAACAATCACCAACTGGGAGCGATGGATTTTGGGACGCTTGGCGTTTGTGCATTAGCTGAGTGCAGTCTGTCTATTTTTAGCCGGAATTCAGGATAACTCTCGTCACCATGTGTATGTAGAACTTCTTTCGCACCGTACGTAGCCAACCGTGCTAATCGGAGGTGTGGGGGAAGGACAACAAAAAAAACACAAAAAGCAGTTCAAGAAATTAGTGTTCAATCTTGATTATTTAAAAGTGCATAACTCCAGTGGCTTCCGAATATCAGAAGGAAGAGCGTTCCAGACGACCGCAGAAGCGCATCTGAAAGCGCCACGCGATGATGCAGTGAAAAGCGCGCGATGGCAGTGATCCAATATGGACCCGAATTCTACTTTGAAATTGGTTTGCTTTTAAGGGCTGAATCTATTCAAGTTTCAAGTTTATTTTGTATAACCGGGTCGGAAATCAAGAGACCAGGAGAGGAGTCTCATTTGCAAAAGTGACCTGGGAGCGAGAGTGTGTCAGGAGGGGGTGATGATTGCTATGTGTAGTCCCATTTGAGTGACGTGCCCTGACAGCTACCCATCCATCATTGCCCTTATTGCCAATTAAATACGTCAAGGGAAATCGCACGTTGGATAACGATACAGAATCCATGCGTATGCATAATGTTTCTATCTTTCTATATATGTAACACCATTCAGAGGGAGGAAGCACAGGAGAAAAGGAAGGTCTTGGACTTAACCAGGGGCAGAGTCTACAGCACGGATGGGGAAGGGGGAGGGAATTCTAGACCATTGGGGGCAGCAGAAGGGAGGGAGTGACCTCCCATTGGATGAAGGATGATTGAGGATTTTGAGAGAAGCCCTTGGTCGCTGGAACAGAGGATGTGCGTAGCGGAGTAGGGACTGAGTAGCGGGGTGCGTAGCGGAGTGTGTAGGGTACGTAGCGGGGTGTGTAGGGTACGTAGCGGGGTGTGTAGGGTACGTAGCGGGGTACGTAGCGGAGTACATAGCGGGGTACATAGCGGGGTGCGTAGCGGGGTGTGTAGCGGAGTGCGTAGCGGGGTATGTAGGGTGCGTAGCGGGGTGTGTAGCAGAGTGCGTAGCGGGGTACATAGCGGGGTACGTATCGGGGTGTGTAGGGTACGTAGCGGGGTATGTAGGGTGCGTAGCGGGGTACGTAGTGGGGTACGTAGCGGAGTACGTAGCAGAGTGCGTAGCGGGGTATGTAGGGTGCGTAGCGGGGTGTGTAGCGGAGTACGTAGCGGGGTACGTAGCGGGGTACGTAGGGTGCGTAGCGGGGTGTGTAGCGGAGTGCGTAGCGGGGTACGTAGGGTGCGTAGCGGGGTGTGTAGCAGAGTGCGTAGCGGGGTACGTAGCGGGGTGTGTAGCAGAGTACGTAGCGGGGTGCGTAGTGGAGTGTGTAGGGTGCGTAGCGGGGTGGGTAGCGGAGTGTGTAGGGTGCGTAGCGGGGTGCGTAGCGGAGTGTGTAGGGTGCGTAGGGTGCGATGAGACGGGCGAGGTAGGCAGGGACGAGTCCAGAAGATGTCCAAGAGGACAAGGAGTGGGCGGTGTGGTGGTCATTGACTCGCGTAGTCGAGATAGAGAGCATGGCCCAAGTCCGGACACAGTTACACTTGGACTTCGTTTGCACCGTACGTAGCCAACCACACGCTCATCGAGGTGACCGCAGGTTATTACATTCGTTTTAACAAATCACATCGGCTCATTTAATTTAGTTCAGCACATGTTTAACCTGACGTCTATTAACATTAATGCATACATTAATTATCTTGAAATTAGGTTTGGACTTTAAGATTACAGCTGCCTTCTTTAGTATCCATACAAACTAATTGAACTCGTTCGTCTTGAGTCAGTTTTCTCCGTTTTTTCCCGTCAACTCAAAATAATAGATATTAATAATGATAAAACAATGTTTAAAGACTAAGTAATTTGTTTATGCCATCGGTAAAATAAATTGAATTACCCTATATGTCCTGACGTTCTGGCCACCCTGCAGAAAGGTGGCCTTTATATCGATGAGAAATTATCGCACCGCACTCGTTTATAAATACGAGGTGGTCTGAATAGAGGAATTGCAGACGTACTTGTCTTCACATCATGGCAAAATGATCAATATCATCATCATGATCATCAAGCTAAAAATAATCCCCTGCAAGACGAGAGCCTCGTCGTTACACCGTAGGACAGTTGCAAGTGGTTACCGTTCAATTGGAGAAAGAATATGCCTGTAAATAAATGAGAACTAATTTAGTCACCCCCGCAGTTATATATGTAGTGGAGTAGGAAGGTGTGCTGGGGAAACTGCGCGAGTGTATTGATCACAGGGACAGTGTGGGGTTTATCTGGGGTCAGCCTGAGGAAACGGCGGAAACAGTGGGGTCGTGTTAGGACAGCCAGGTGAAGAGGCTGGGGTGATGAGGTAACGGTCGGGCCAATTAAGCCAGAAGGGCTGTGATTGGTTGGTGCTGTTGCTGGGGCCGAGGAGGCGTCGAGGTGTCTGGAAAAAGTCAGGTGGTTGAAGACGAGAGGCGTGGCGAGGCACGCGGACCAATTAATTAGCGATAATGAGAATGGGGATAAATTGGGGGAAGACAGAGAGAGAGGGGGAGATTGGAGTTGGGAGCTGTGCGGTGACGACGTGGAGTTCAGAAACAGAGTTTAGAACGGAGTTGGAGCATGGTGATAGCGAAGCCGAAGCAAGACGAAGCAGTTAGCAGTGGAGTGAGCATAGTGATAGCGAAGCTGAAGCAAGACGAAGCAGTTAGCAGTGGAGAGAGCATAGTGATAGCGAAGCTGAAGAAGGCGGAGCAGTTAGCAGTGGAGAGAGCGTAGTAATAGAGGAGCTGGAGACGAGGCGTGCGGAGACAGAGAAGTGAGATTGGGTTTCGCTGTGTGCGACGACGCTGTATGGCGGAGGAGCTGAGGAGGATAGCCAGCAGTGGAGAGAGGGTAGTAATAGAGGAGTTGAAGACGTGTGTGTGCGGAGCAAAGCGACGTGATACTGGGAACCAAGGTGGTGAGCGAGACGGGCCAAGCACGGCGAGCGAGCCGCGGTGTCCGGGATACGGTGGAGTGTGGAGGACGTGTTAGACGATGGAAATAAAGAAGTGGTTGAAGAAAGACCAAAGTTGTTCGTGTAAAGTTCAACCACTACATATATAGTAACACCTTTAAGTCAAACGCAGTAGCAGACAACACTGTGTTCCTTCGTGCCGTGCCACGTGGCGACTTGTAACTCATCTCAGCAGAACAAAAAGCCACCGAACAAAATTGATCTGCAGGTCAAATTATTCGTAGCTGTTTTTGGTAAAAGACAGGTTGCCCTGACCTCTGGTTCACGCGCCGAGGCAGATTAAAGGCGTACGCATTCCATATTTATAGCATGGTCGCCAAACAACCGTCACCCTGCAGCGGGTGATTACAGTCTCTCTGCGCGGATGTGAGGGCTCAAATGAAGCGGCGTTCGAGCTCTGCCACGGCGTGACTCGTGTATCACGTCACTGTCGTCTGTCGCAGACGATTTGCATCCGGATCGCTTGTCAGTAAACACTGACGGCCTTGCGTGATAGGATTCTTTTCTCTCAAATGTAAATCCGATTTTTAAAAAAAAAAATCCAATTTCATTGAGAGCGCTCAATTTTCATCGGTTCTCGAAAACGAAGGATGTTTTGAGCATGGGCAGTGCTTGGATGAGCGACCAGCACGCATACAACAGGTGCTATAGGCTACACACTCAGCAGGGGGCAGTGCAGCAACATCCATTGTTTCGTTCGCCAACCCGCACTGACCAATGCATTACAAAATGAAGGGCAGGTTGCTTCGGATACTTTAAGATGTCCGGTCTATTACGAACAATGTCAACTTGGAATGCATTTGAAATATGACCCACGGACTCGCATAGAGACCCATCGACTCACATAACTACCCCTCGAGTCGAATAGATAGCTCTGGGCTTTCACAGAGACCCATGGAGTCACATGAAGACCAACAGGTTCGCATAGAGACCGGTAGACTCGCACTGCCTATATGGAGAAGATTGACAAAGATCTTGTTACCAGCAAAGCATTAAATAAATAAAATATTTGCCCCCGTGTGCCTCGAATTTAAACCTCGCATTATATGAAGTAAAATGGTAAAAGTTAAAGGTGCAGCCCTGTAAATGGTGCTCGAAGCCACTGCCGGCAGAAGGGCCGTCACCGCACTGAACTCCACAGCGCCCCTCTCCCCACGCTTCACCCCGCGGCTCGCGACCTGCCGACCGATGGAATGTGGCGGAGCCCAGCGGCGCTGCTGGGTGGACAAGGCGGGGGCAGGGAGGGAGGCGGGGGCAGGGAGGGAGGCGGGGGCAGGGAGGGAGGCGAGGGCAGGGAGGGAGGCGGGGGCAGGGAGGGAGGCGGGGGCAGGGAGGGAGGCGGGGGCAGGGAGGGAGGCGGGGGCAGGGAGGGAGGCGGGGGAAATTAAAACTGGCGACTTGTGAATTGCACGTGCGGTGTGTGAACCGCTACACCACGACTCCCATTCACTTACTGGCAGACGCGGATACTTGACGCGAGTGTGTTGAAGGAACGAATGGAAGATTTTAAAAAAAAAACTCTCCGATCAGTCTGCGGCGACTGTCGCCACCACCCAGAAGGGAACCGTGGAGCCGATAACGACGACTCAGTGGCCCGGATTCACAAACACGGAGGAGGAGGAGGAGGCATCGTCACAGCCGCGATGCCACCACTCCGCTACCCTTGGCGCAATGATCCTGGCTCAGCCACCTCGATGTACAAACAATCACAGCCGCTTCTCTCCGTCAACAGGAGGCGTGCGAGGGACGAAGGAGACTAATGAAGGTCCAAGTCTTTGTTTAAACAGCCAAAACATCACTTCTGCATTTTGGAACGCTACCACGCGATACGAACCCAATGCCATTTTTTTTACCGCGTATAATTCCTGGAAAGGATGGCACTTGTCTGTGCGTGAAGCAAGGGCTGCTGCTGCTGCACGCCTGCTGCTGCTGCTGCCTGCTGATAAGTGAACGCGGCGCGGTCAGCTTGTCAATCTGTGGGATGTTTCCCTCTTGTGCAATCTCGCTAACCTCTTCCTAACCCCGCCACAACTCGTCCCCGGTTTTTGCTCAAGTGTGCGCCTCTTATCTGCCCGCTTAGCCGCCGCGTGTGTGCGCGTGTCCTCCCAGTGGGGAGCGGCACTGCGGTGGTGGGCGCACTGCACTGCAAGCCCTACAACGCCGAGTTCGATTCCTGTTCACGGTCAACATCAGCGACAAACATTTCTGAACCGGTCCTGGGCCTCCCCGAAGTGTGTGTGTAAACATCAGCACGATGGGGACAAAGGGAAGCCAGGCGTGGTGGTGACCCGCCCCTCGTGTGCCGCGTGTTGGCCCTTCATAGGTGCTCGTGACACAGCGCTTGCTCCAACAGTCTGCTCAGGTTATATGGGCGATCTTTATATTCTTAGCTCTTTCGGTAAAGTCACGTTGAAGGGAAACAATAAAATAATATAAAATATATTATTATTTTTATTTTTGTGTTTTATATATTTTATTGTTTCCCTTCAACGTGACTTTACCGAAAGAGCTAAGAATATGAATTACTGCAGTCACGAAAGCTTTAAATCTAAATTTGGGCGATCTTTGTCTGTGCCCCGATGATACCTGGCTGATTGCCTCGATCCAGACGGCCGCGTTGGTGGATTGTGGAGTGACGGAGTCTGCGTGAGCTACCCACAAAACTATTAAAACAACTAAACTATTTTTAATTTTACCAGGTAGAGCCCACTGAGCTATACAGCTCTTTTTCAGAAGAGACCTGGCCACAAATGATCACTTAACGAAGTGGCTTATGTGGAAATGTATAGCAGCCAAATACTCTCAACGAATGTTTCTAAATATAGAGGGAAAAACCAGAGGACCCGGAGAAAAATTACACGACCGTGGGGAGAAAGACGCAAACACCAAATACACAGCAGGCGTCAGAGTCGGGATTGAACCAACGAACCCACGACCCCCTGTATAGCAGGCGAGGTAGGTAACATCTCCTAGCCACCGGCGGCGTGGTAACGAAGTTCTGCTCGTAGTGGGCGGCACGGGCACGGCAGGGTGGCGCAGTCATACCACTCGTGCCTCACAGCAAGAAGCCCCTGGGTTGAATTCCCGACAGTGGACCCTCTCTGTGTGGAGGTGTAACTTCTACCCCTGTTTTGCATGGGTTTCCTCCCAGTCAAAACACCCCACCATGTCACTGGTGTTGGCCAAACGTCCCAAATACTTAAAATTTACCAGCAAACTACTATAATATGGTCTCTGCATCGCGCGCTTTCAGGTGCGCTTCTGCGGCCGTCTGGAACGCTCTTTCTCCCGATATAAGGAAGCCACTGGAGCTTGCACTTTTAAATTATCTAGATTGAAAACTCATTTCTTTAGAAATGCTTTTTGTGTTTCGTTTATTGTCGTTCCCCCGCACCTCTGATTAGCACGGTTGGCTGCGTACGGTGCGAAAGAAGTTCAACAAACATACTTTTGGGTTTACTTGAAGCAATATTGCCCCTCCCCCGCCTACTGTGAAAACTTGTCGGGACCTTCCAGAAAAATGTTTTGAGACTCATCGAGGCATTTCTGGCTAAACAAGCGGAATAATAATAATCAGTATGAAAAGTATGCGACTGACATAGCATCATAAACTTGAATGTTACCCACTTATGTGTATCGGATTCCTCCAAGTACTTCAGTTCACATGGAAAATACACTAATACAAACATCTTCCTTAAACACACCTAAGAGTCTCAGTGTGGTTTGGTCTGGGGTAAATAAATCATGACCTCCATCGATGCGGTTAGGGTGATTTATTATCTTGTCATTCTCGGAATAAAAGGTTTGGCCCACTGCCGGAATTATGTTCAACATGTATGTATGTTGCAATTCGCGCGGGGGAAGGACAACAAACTTAACACAAAAAGCAGTTCTAAAAAAATGAGGTTTCAACTTAGATTGAAAATTGCATTTTGCTGCAGTGGCTTCCTAATATTGTAAGGAAGAGCGTTCCAGATGGCCGCAGAAGCGTATCTGAAAGCACGTGATGCAGTGACCGTCTTTGATGATTAGCCAAAAGCCGCTGCGAGGATAACCAGAGTTCGCGTGGTGGTTCATGTTCCTTGACGAGATCAGCGAGGTATTGTGGTTAATTTGTGGCAAGAACTTCGTGTGTAACGAGTGCGACCTGATAATTTATTCGTTTGGCAAACAGAAGCCAATGCAGCTCGGCGAGCACTGGACGGACACGGTCGGATCTTGGTGTACCCGTCACGAAGCGTGCCAGAGAATTGTGTGCACGCTGCAGCTTGGTGAGTAATGCTTTTGCCAGACGTCCCGTAGAGTTGCGGTAATCGAGCTTTGTCGATACTACGCCGCACGCCACCGTGTTGGCTGAGTCACGACTCAATAGTGGCCCAATGTGTTGTAGAGGCCTGGTAGGAAAATTGCAGGACCTGACGATATTTTGCACAAAATAACCAGCAAACTACTCGATTGAGTTTACACGAAGCAATACCCCCCCCGCCCCCCCCCCCCCCGCTGCCCCCACCGTGAAAACTTGGCCGGACCCGCCTGAAAAAGATTCTTGAGCCACTTAACAAGCGGAATAATAATAAGCATAAAGGTATGCTCTTGACATAGTGTCATAAACTTGAGTCATTCCCGCTTATACTTATCGCATTCCTCCAAGAACGTGGAAAATACACTGACACAAACATCTTCAAACCTTACCCTCCTAAACATACCGAAGAGTCTCAGTGTGGTTTTGGCTGGGGAAAATAAATAATGACCTCCATCGATGTGGTTAGGGTGATCTGTTATCTTGTCATTCTCCAAAAAAAAAGGTTTTTCCCACCGCTGGAGTTACATTCAAATTTTGGAAAATCCCCGCGTGCTTTCGCACGGAGACCTCGAAGTGGAAGGAGTAAAGCAAAGCGTTCGATCGCGTAGCCCTTTCATTGAACATGTTTTTTTTTTAAACACAGGGGCGGGAATTAATGGCCTTCTTCACAAGAGTCACATCGTAACCCTCCACGGAAGGCAACTCCGTGACTGAATCCAGACCCCCAGGCGCACGCCGTTGTCTCTGCCCCACGCCCGCCCCCTCGATCACCTCCCGCCCGGCATCGCCTGCAAGCCGCGCGTGCCAGGGGCCTCGTACCACGCGCGGGCGATGGCCGCGTTCATGGAATTCTTCCACGGAGAACGTCCACGATCACTCTCCTCCGTGCTGGCGAACACAGTCGGTTTAATAACGCGTTGGGAATTGAAGCTGCTTTTTTTTTTAAATGAGTAACGTGCGTTTGCTTGTTGTGATCGAGCTGATATCTGTTGAGGATTTATCAAAATGTCAACACAGCTCTTAGGTGATTACCAGCGAAACGTCATGCTCGAATTGTTAATGTCGTGGAATTACTCTCCAACACACCGGTGTGCTGAACTAGTAACTAATTTGCATGTTTTGTTTACGTGACAAACATTACTAATTGGCTGTGTCGGGTGGCGGAGGGTTTAACGACACATTTATATCCACGCGATCTAACCCAAACAAAAGACATCATTACGGATATTGGTCGCGAAATCCTACCACGTGTTAAACTGACAGCTGTTTGTGTTCCAGTTTGGTTCTCTACCCGCCCATGCATGGCAGGCTCAAACTCCCTCCAACGCTGTCTCTGTCTGGAGCTGATTCTCCACCGAATCGAACGTTTGTCCGTAAAATCCAAAGCGCATTCCCTGCTCTCACAAGCAATTCGGCAGTGGTTATCTCTCTTGTCGTGGCCCTTGTGACGGTGGTGAAAATTCCATATTCCCATGGCAGGGGCCAGTCAACTCAAGAGATGACCACTGTTCACTGAACGACAAAGCGGTGCTCACTTTTATTAAAAAAAAAACCCCAAAGAAATAATGAGGCTAAGCCAGCCAGCCAGCCTTCAGCCCGGATTTGAACTCGGAAACCTTCCAAAACGGCGAGCCCCTCACTTTCACCGCGGCTACCACCTGGCCGGAAATGCGTATAAATGCTCTTAATAGGAGCTCGCTAACAGCGGGCCCCACGTGCCCAATTTAAATGTCAGTATTTCATTACGCGCGCGCACACACACGCCACAGCCGGAATCCCTAAGCACGACGCAGGAGGCATTTGGGAGTTGAGAAACACAAGATATTCCTGCAGTGCCACTCAGACGGGACACAGTCTCCTGCCCCCTCCACACAGCCAAACCGGGAACACGAGTCAGACCCACCGCGTTCGTACGTGCGTGCGTAGGTGATTGGGGAGCGGTGGCGCAGTGGTTAGCGTACTACGCTACGAGCCCGGCTGGCTATCCGAGTTAGTATCCCGTTCACGGCTACCTTCAGTGACGGATATCTGAACCGATCCTGGGACTGCCCTCGATTCGACTCAGTTTTAAAATGAGTACCTGGTGGAGTGTGTAAGCATCGGCGCTGGTGAGACAAAGGCGGCTGGGCGTGGTGCTAGTCCCACGACCCACTCGTGTACCCTGCTGGCCTTCATGAGTGCTCGCTAACTAAACTTGCCCTCACACCCGATGCAGCCTTTTCAGGGGATCTTTGTGTGTTCGAGCGGGAGCATAGTCGTTAGCGCACCACTCTACCAACCTAGCTGGCTACCTGTGATTCAATTCCCGCTCACGGCTACCATAAGTGGCGAATATCCGAACCGGTCCTGGTCCTCCTCTAGGTTGACTCAGCCTTAAATTACCACCTGCTGTTGTGGGGAGATAAAGGCGACCCGGCTTGGCGATGTCCACGCCCCCCATCTCGTGCACTGCTCCGGCCTCACAAACAGCACTTGGCTCCATCAGTCGGTGCGCCTTTACCGGGGATCTTTGTCTTTGCGTGCGTGGGAGCGCTGCTGCTGTTGGAACACGACGGTACGGTCCCAGTGAGCCAGGTTTTATAAACTGACCGTGCACAACATCATCAGCAAGTCGGATATGAAGCCGTTCTGGGCCTCCTCCGAGTATCTGGTGTGGTGTTTTGAATTCAGTACCTCGGGTGTGGCACGGGTCACCATCACCCATTCATGTGCCGTGCCAGTCTGAGTGTGGGCTTGCCAACAGCACTTGCCCCATCCAGCCTATACATTCCACATGTGGTCCATACTGTGGAGTGCTTCTCCATATGTTTGAGCAGTTCATAAAAAAACAATCTTATGCAGTCACTTTTTATCGGTCCCTATCGCCCTCCGTTAAATAACATGCATTAATATATTTATTTAATTTTAATATATGAAGTGTTATTCGCAGTGTGTCAAATCACACGGATACATTTCAGCCATCTGTGGGGCTCCCCTGGGACACCCAGGAATCAAGTTAATAATATTTGACTATCGAGGAAGTGCTCACCTCCTCGTCATAATGCCGAGCCCATCGTGGGAATACCAAGTCCGTATGACAAGGGCCACTTCTATCCATCATGCATCCAGTGTTGGCCTTCCCACAATGGGGCGCCACGGTGGCTAGGAGATGTCAACTATCTCGCCAGGTATACAGCAGGTCGTGGGTTCGATTCCGACCTTGACGTCTGCTGCTGCTGTATATTTGGAATCTCTCTCCCCGTGGTCACGTGGATATTTCTGCGGGTCCTCCGATTTTCCCTCCGCATTTAGAACATGCCTTTAGAGTATTTGGCTGTTTTAAATTTCCACGTGATAAGCCACTTCGTTGAGCTATCATTTGTGGCCAGGTTGCTTCTGAAAAAAAGCTATAAACAGTAGCTCAGTGGGCCATACCTGGTCAAATAAAAATAGCTGATAGTTACATGGTAACTATTTTATCAATCCCGTATAAGTTTTGAACTTGCAACCTTCCTTCATAATAAAGGTTTTGTCGAGTTAGATCACGTAAATAGAAATGTGTCATTAACCCATCACCACCCGACACAGCCAATACGTAAGTCTAATCACGTAAACAAAACGTGGAGAGTAAACCCACAACATTTACATTTCGAGTACGTTTCACGATGACAACTATCTCCATCAGGCGATTTCCAGAATTGTCTTTATTGTGAATAATATTGGTCGCGAAAGCCGACGCGTTGAACTCGCAACCTTCCAAGTGCGAGCCACCTGACCGGATATCCACAAGCAACTAAGATCGTGAAGTCCACGATCTCTGTACGCTTCCAATAATGAATATGAGCCTCCATAAATAATTATAATCATTCCATGCAAGTCCACCGTACAGCTCGCCCTCCGAAGATGGGTGTTCAGGTCAAGGCCGTAGCCATGGAGTCAACATTGGGGGGACCAAATCTTCCATAAAAAAAATCTAAATTTGAAAACTAATTTCCTGACTAAAATATTTAAACATTCACTAACACATGGGATGGACTTTTGATTTATTTTTTACAATGTCTAATAGTGTATTGTATTACATTTCTGTTTTTTTCTTTTTTACCTTTTCTTGTTTCATTGTATGTAATGGCAGAGATTAGGGTTTCATTAAGTACAACCATAACCACAATCGTATAAACAGAAATCTATGCATTGTTATATGAAGACAAGTCCAGATATTGTGGCCAAGGTGTAGAAATTGTTGTTTTTTATTTACATAGCAGAGTAATTATTGTTATTTTAAAATATTTGTCTAACAATATATTGGGGGGGACATTTTGAGCATATTTGAATACACTCGGCTGAATATTGGGGTGAATATTGGGGGGGATGTCCAACATGCATACATGTGTACACGTGCTTGGATCATCTTCTCGAACTGCATCTTTTACGTCGTGCCGAACGCCACGCGGTACAATCCGAGACCCCATCGGAGAGCCACACAGCACAACCGCTAACCCCCCTCCCACCCCCAAAGAAAGACAAGTGACCAATGCCTCCCAAGGTCATAATAAGGTGATAATGGGTTGTTGCTGTGATCGCTTGGAGTGTCCCCCAAACAACTCTGCCACTCACTCCAATGCCAGGAGCGAGCGAGCGAGCGCGACTTACGCAGCCCGAACTCAATCGCATGGACACGCGGTTGGGCTGCCGAGCGCATCACGCGAGGCCGTGGTTGTGCACGAGGGGCCGATCTCGCTGCCTCGTGTGAGTCGACGCCTGTCTGCAAACGCTCATCAGCTGCCCTGGGAGGTTTGTGAGTTCCCCATAAGCCGAGTGTGGACAGTATTAGGTTACAGCCCCGTTTCGTGTTTTGTTCTGGGCGCTGCTTGCTTGGTTGTCTGTGTGTGTGTGCACTCGGGGGTATTGATATCGGTGGGGAGCGGTGGCGCAGTGGTTAGCGCTACGAACCCGGCGACCCAAGTTCGATTCCTGGCCACGGCCACCAACAACAGTGACGATGATCTGAACCGCTTGTGGGCCTCCCCGAGGTCGACTCAGTCTCAAATGAGTACCTGGTGGGCGTGGTGCTGGCCACCCACCCCCTCGTGTAAGCCGTGTCGGCCTTCATAGCTGCTGCTGCTACTCGCTCACAGCTCCTTCCCCCCCCCCCCCAAAGTCTTGTTAAGGCTACACGTGGGATCTTTGTTGTTGCTCTTTGTTGCTGCAGGAGGGGGTATTGGTATCATCGGTGGTGACGCATTGCAGATGTTGCTGCCCAAGCCCCCTTCGCCCGTCGCGTCCAATAAAGCGGCAGGCGTCTCAGCTGCCGCGGCTGACTGCGGCCCCGCAGACTCCAGGGCGAATCGCGCGGTGCGGAAGGGTCGCGACCCGCGAATTAGCCGGGCCGGCGGATTCCGCGTGCTCCTGCGGTGCAGGGTTTGGTGAAGTATGGTGAGTATGGTGAAGCAGGCGACCGTTCGTCCGCGACATCGCGGATTGCCGCTATCACTGCACGGTTTGACGGGACGCATCCCTGCTACAGTAAATACTCAATAATAATAACAACAATTGCTCTAGAATGGTTTTGTTGCTTTTAGTTCATTGTCCTCCCCCCCCCCCCCCGCACCTCCGATTAACACGGTCGTCTGTGTACGGTACAAAACAGTGCAACATACAAACACGGTCCATTGTTAGCATTTAGTAAAATGCCATTGAGATACATTTGTAGTGGCCTTATTGACGTCGGAGACTGTTCTTTGGAGGCAACACGTATTTATTACAGACACTTCAATTACAGTGGCGAATCTGATACTTTAAGAGGTAACGGCCTCTTCACCCGTACTCTATAGAGGGAACGTGCCCCGAGCTTTAGCCCACGCTAGCTCCCTGGTTCCCTCTATCCTGGTCCTCTCTCAGGAGGCTATCTGACCTGGCACAGCTTCGGCGCAGGTCCCGATCACCAGGCACACGAGTCCGGCCCTCAGAAGGACATCGGCACTCGTGGCTCTGGGGTCGCACCCTGGCTTGCTTTGCCCGGCCCTCAAAAGGACAGCGGGCCAAAGGAGTTCCAGAGTCTAGCTAGTCGATCTTCTTTCTTCACTGGCTCTTCATCTTGCTTGAGTCGAACTGCCCCTCAGCTCCTCGGGTCCCCCCTTTTATACAGTCCCTCTCTGAGGGGCGGGGCTGGGAGTGATCACAGCCTCCCCCACAGTCCCCCAGGGTGGTGGCCGTAGCGGACGTGTTTGTGGCCACCGCCCTACAACCGCGTGTCCCGCTCCCGTAACACCTCTACGCAGTCATCTCAGTGGCGCAGTAGCGACATCATCAACTGTGGCGGTGCGGCAATCGGTCAGGTGGGGCCCCAACACTGCGACTGAAAACAAATCTCGTGGTGGTCGTCAAGGGGGGTCCAGCTCGTAGCTTTGGGGGGGGGGGCACCCCCTGTCCATCGCTCATGACGCCGCTGGTTCATCTACGATCTCAGGGACCTTGCTCGCAATGCCATAAATGTTGTACCAGTTTCCTGAGCAGCTCCATAAACAATTGTCAACCTGTCGTGCCGACAGGTTGTTCCTTTCACCTGAAGAAGGCCACTTGTGTTGTGGCAGAAACGTCGTGAGAATTTTATTGTTTTATTTTATTATTTTATTCTCATTCTACGTGACTTTACCGAAAGAACCAAAGAAGAATTGTCACGTTGCTGTCCAGCAGCATCGCTAATCTCTCACCTCCACCTTGTTCACCTGCACGCGCCTACTCGTCCATTTGACAATTTCATTGTCTGCATTCTCATCTCTCTGGCCTCTCTCCCACTGCAACACAAGAGCTGTTTCCAACACTGCGTGAATATAATCACCACCTTCATCACCGAGCCGCGTGAACGGAAACGTATACGCATGCACAGTATTCTGCTCATGTTTCATGCGATGTGTTTTACATCAGCGTAGTAGAATCCTTTGGCCGACATGGTGACCTACTATTTGGTTGCTAGTCTTTGTCACTGATACGATTCTGCTAGTGGCTCGTATCAGTGACAAAGACGGCGATTGTGTTTGGTTTTGTGTCCTTCCTCTATAAAAGGCGAGGGTGCAGCCCTGCAATTACTCGCTCACTAAATGCTGGCGGGTCTCCACTTGAAGACATTTGGCCTACTCTTCCATGCTGGCCAGATGTCTTGAAAGAGATGGGTGTATTCTAGATTTGAAGCTTTCGTGACTGCAAGGATTCATACTCTTTGGTGTTTTCGGTAAAGTCACGTAGGTAAAATAAAATAAATGAAAACAACTAATATAGGAATAGGTTTTACCCTTTTAACTGCCACAAAAACTGACACCTTTATTCAATGCATCATGTTTGCAATAACCACAACACAAGCAGTCAAAATGCAAACAAAAAAGACAACTCTGATAATTATATGCGCTGTCCTTGAATTTGATTGGTCCACACCCGAGACGGCTTTTCTTAGAGCCTAGTCTCCATTGGTGTTGGACCAGAAGACGCCAAAAGGCGTACAACTCAAAAACAGTGCACTATCAGAGTATTGAGGGCTCGGGGTGAGCATTTACATTATGAGACTTCCTTTGCCAGTAACAAGATATAGGAATAGGTTTTACCATTTTAACTGGCACAAAAACTGACACCTTTATTCAAGGCATCATGTTTGCAATAACCACAACACAAGCAGTCAAAATGCAAACAAAAAAGACAACTCTGATAATAATATGCACTGTCCTTGAATTTGATTGGTCCACACCCGAGATGGCTTTTCTTAGAGCCTAGTCTCCATTGGTGTTGGACCAGAAGACGCCAAAAGGCGTACAACTCAAAAACAGCGCACTATCAGAGTATTGAGGGCTCGGGGTGAGCATTTACATTATGAGACCTCCTTTGCCAGTAACAAGATATAGGAATAGGTTTTACCCTTTTAACTGGCACAAAAACTGACACCTTTATTCAAGGCATCATGTTTGCAATAACCACAACACAAGCAGTCAAAATGCAAACAAAAAAGACAACTCTGATAAAGGTGTCAGTTTTTGTGCCAGTTAAAAGGGTAAAACCTATTCCTATATCTTGTTACTGGCAAAGGAGGTCTCATAATGAAAACAACTAAATTAAATCACGACGTTTCGGAGGCAACACAAGCTTCCGTCTTCAGGTGGAACAGTCACAGCAGAATAGCTGTATCAAGTGGAGAGCTCTGAGACAACCGAGATTATATACAGGTTAAGGGGGGGGGAGGAGCCAAGAAGGGACGTGGGTGGGGGGGAGGGCTGAGTTAAGCCGCCTTTTGTTATGCTGTAGGGAGTTCGGGGGGAGAGATACACGAGTACACGCAACCCACTGAGAGCAATGGAAATGGCTTTACAATTATAAAGCAGCTAAAGTTTGACTTGGTTTATAACATCTTTCCAATGGTTGCTCAATTTGAAACCATCCTCTCGGTTGAAGTTGTGTCTGTGTTTGTATATCTGGATGGCTTCATGGACAAATCTCTGGTAATAACCGGGAGGTTTGCAGATAACTTTGGTATCAGAGAAGACAATGTCATGAGAACCCGCTGTGTTGAAACAATGATCAGCCACGGCCGAATAATTCGTTCTGCCGTGTTTCAAATCTGATTTGTGCTCGCGGAATCGGTCAGAAATATGTCGTTTCGTCTCCCCGATATAGCAGTCACCGCAGGTACAACTCAATTTGTAAACACCGGGGTACTGTAAGTCAGGAATGACATCCTTTACGGATGGGATCAGATCACGGATTTTGTGTACTGTATTGAACCGGACCTGGATCTTGTGTTTGTTTAAAATTTTGGAAATCTTTTTAGTAACGCCTGCTATGTATGGTAACGTGATGATTTTGATTTCGATTTAAAGCTTTCGTGACTGCAGGGATTCATCTTCTTGGTTCTTTCGGTAAAGTCACGTAGAATGAAAATAAAATAATAAAAATAAAACGTAACAAAATAAGATTCTCACGACGTTTCGGCTACAACACAAGTAGCCTTCTTCAGGTGAATAAACAGGACTGTCCAGAAGACAGCGCTTGAGTGAACATTGCCAAGCATGGACCGCGTCTTTTAAGCTGTAAACTGGACTACTATACAGTACAATATTATACCTTCCAATCTAAACTACATGGTATAATATCATATCCATAGACAAAATTCCACCTTTGAATTATACAATGCGTTACTATACACTACCCTATACTTTAGTCTCTAAAATACTAGACTTGTAACATTACACTGTCTTATTATATCAACCCTACTATATACCACACTGCTGTATATTCACTATACAATTACGATACTATATATGTTGCCTTATGAATTATGTTAAACATTACAATGGTATACTATTTATTATTATACCACATGCTATAAACCATACCATTGACCGTCGTGTGAAAGGTATTAAGAGGCAGTGCCAGCGAATGGACTGCGGTCTGAAGATCATCGTAAAATACAATCAATTAAGAACCGAAATGGTTTATAACATCTTTCCAATGGTTACTAAGCCAGAATCCATCTTCTCGGTTGAAATTGTCTCTGTGTTTGTATATGTGGATAGCCTCATGAACGAATCTCTCATGGTAGCCGGATGGCTTGCCGAGAACCTCCGTCTTGGAGAAGTCAATGTCATGTGAGCCCACTGAATTATAACATTGATCTGCCACGGCTGAGGAGTTCGTCCTACCGTGTTTCAAGTCTGCTTTATGTTCACGGATGCGGTCCGAGATATGTCGTTTGGTTTCTCCAATGTAGCTGCTACCAGGTACTGTATGTCTGGAACCACATTTTATAGACTGGTTCCGTCTGTAAAAGATATGTCTGGAACCACATCTTTTACAGACTGCGCTCTTCAATTATTGTTATGGTGTCAGGTACTGGGACCTTGGTAAACAGAGAGACCACATCAAAGCTGACGAGGATATCGTCAGAAGACAGTACAATGTCCTTGCCCATAGCAACCAATTGGGTTGAGTTAAGTACTGCTGAGGTGGTCTTGCCAGTGAAGGGAAGCAGAGTGTCCGATAAAAAACGGGCTAGTTTGTAGGTAGGAGAGTTGATCGTGGACACGATGGGTCGTAGTGGGGTACCTTCTTTATGGATCTTGGGAAGACCATAGAATCTGGGAGGTCTTGCAGCCAAGGGTTTTAGGGAGGGAAGTTTGGATGGTTCGGTCAAGGAAGTCGAACTAGTGATGATCTTGTTGGGTGTATCTTCTTGGGTGTATCTTCAATGCACCCTATCACACACTGCAGAATAGGAATCTTTATTTATCCTGGAGAAATCCGATGAGCTATAAAGCTCTTTTCCACAGATGTCCAGTAGACAGATTGCAAAGTGGAGAGAGGCGGGGGTGGTAATAAACTTGCACCATTCCTTCAAATGTCGTGCCGGAAGATCGAACAGGCGACCTCAGTATTGAAAGCCCAGCGTGCTGACCATGACACCACGGCAGCATCTGAGCGTTCTATTCGCATAGGATGGACAGCAGGAAAGTTAAACGTGCGTTGTTGTTCAGAAAAATGGAGGGAACAGGAAAGAGAGGAAGATCTACCAGAGATTGTCTTGACGACGACGACCTCAGAGATTGGTGCCAGAAAGATGTGGCCACTACTTGAGAATAGTGGCACTGCAAGAGAGAGGAACGTGAACACAACAAGACGAAATGTGCAGTGGACACCTACGGACTATCTGTCCATGGTTCGTGATGAAGATTCCCATAGGAAGAGCGCAACGCAAAACGTTTCCACAACCTCCATAAAAGAGGAGCACCCGTTCACATTTGGCTGGGAAGCCCTCCTGCATGCACAACTTCCCTGGCAGACGCCACTAGCGTGCTGGTTGCGCTCGTTCACCACCAGCGACTGCCGGGGCAAGTCCCTTGATGTACGCGAGGGATGGAAGATCAGTCCGCTTTAATATATCTCAAACGGCAAGGAAGTTAAATAAATTAAGGCTCCGGCAATTACAGTAAATGAGACAAAGGTCTGCACAATAACTCTGCTCGTGCGCTTAATTGGCTCGGACAATCGCGGTTGCTTAGCGGGTAATGCCTCTCGCATCGCCTACTGCAAACCGCACACCATTCATGGCTTGTATCTTAACACAAGACTTCGGTGACAGCAATGAATGAGTCACACCTGCAGCAGCAGCAGCAGCGGCGTCTGGGGCAACATGACCCCATCTGCACGCACTGCGTGCCTTTGAGGAGGGGAGGAACAGCGTGGGGATCACACAAGGCCCGTGGTGCCCGTGCTCTGAATGACCGAGCAGGCTCCACGCATGGATGGCTCACGGGACCACGTGTGCCGCGGGCGGGCGACGTCACTACGGGCTCCGTCAGTCACGCGGGGGGTTGTTTCGTGTCCCGGAGGGATGCCCTCCCGGCACTGAATAACGTGAAGCCAGCAAAGTGCTGCTCATCATTCTCCGACATTCTGCGAAGCCAAACGGCACGCCACACATCCCTACGCGTGCAACATTTGAGGGAGGGAGCGAGAAGGGGTGGCGGGATCAACGCTCCCCCCCGCACCACCGGGCATTGTCAAGGCAGCAGGGGGATGGATTTGGCCCCGTGAACTCTGGATCCATGAGCGAGTGTAATCACAACCGGCCAACCAAATAAGCACAATTAGGGGTATGCGCACCGCCTGGTGAGGCTGCCGGAGCTCAGCGGGAAGGCAGCAAGTGGTGGTGGTTGATGAAGAAGAGCGAGTGGATGGGGTCCAGTTTAGATCATCCGGCATGATCACGACGACTGGCGCAGAACGGCCAGCGAGATTGAGCACCACCAGTGCTCTCAAGGGTACCGGGAGAGATTCTCCACAAAACCTGCGGATAACTTCAATGCATATTCAGTATTCATCAATGTGTTCACAAAGATTGATTAAATATCGTACTATTCGAGCTCACTGGTCTATTACTTTTAATTAAGCATGGCTTTAAAAATACTCTAACCAGCTTTCGTACGCCTCTTTATTTAATCATTTAGTTTCTGCTTCGATTTCAACAGCTGTCCTGGAGGGAAACACATTCATGACGTGCGCATCATACATGTGGTCAACTCATGAGGAAAATAAAAGTTAATTGAAAATGTGCGCACACAAGCATGAAGCGCTTCTTGTAATGACAGACGAGGAACACGAACATTGGAGAGCACACGCAGGACAGAGACAACATTCAAACTGTTAAGAAAGCGGCCTTGGGCAGAACACGTCGCGAGAAGGAATGATGTGGCCGAGGGTCAGGAAAAATGACAGAGTGGCAGCCAAGAGATGTAAAACATCGGAGAGGGTGTCCATCATGGAGATGGAGCGACAAAAATCAGCTCGCGTGCAGCTGCTTGGCGGACGGTTGCATCGCACGATCGCAAGGTATAGCGGCGGCTTGGGAAGGCCTTCATTTCAACAGCGGATTGACCCGATTACGATGACGAACATATTGATGCGTATGCAAATGCGTGCATGGTGCGAGCGATCCATTCAGCGGCTGGGTGTGGTGGCACGCGCCCTGATCCGGCGTCCGTTGGCGGACCTCGTAGCTGCAATGCGCGCAGCATCCCCTCGCCCTTCAATGGCAAGAGCTGACTGGTGGTCACGTGAAGGATCTCAAATCGGCTTCTCACCTTTTCCGTGTTAAGTGACAATCGTCGTCCCCTCGCACGTGTACTGTGCTATGCCACTCGGATGTTTTTTTTTTACCACGTGTAAGATGTTTGTTAAGAAGTTTGCCCAATAGGTTGCTCTTGAAAATACTGCCCTGCGATGCTGTGAACGTTTCCTGGATCAAGAGGTATCTCACAGTGACTTTGTCAATCCAATGCTGGACGAAGGCCACGTCGGTCGCAGGGGATGGTAGACCACAATTGCTCCTCACGCGGGTCAGTGTGGTACTGGTTCAGATATTACTTGCCACCGACGTTGCTGGAAACCAAACTAGGTTCAGAGCGCAGTGCGCAAACCGCACTACTCCCACGTCAATAAAATGAATTATTATGATTATCACCTAAGATAAGTTGCAAGTAAAGCACACATATCATGATCCCAGGTTCCCTTCTGTTAATCATTGGCAAAAAGGAAGTAACGAATGTGGAAAGCATACCATGTGCGGATAGGTCACGCTCATAGATTTTATAAAATAAAAAAATATACCCGACACAGGAAGGCGAAAGTGATTCCACGTGTACAAACCACGAGGCACCTTTAATACGACATTCAACGTTTTATGGTCGACACAAACTTAACACGGGAAGATGTACTTGACCGGAGTAAACTTGTATACGGGGAATACATCCAGCCGATCACGTGCCATTTCTTAAGCAACGTCAAATACACACACCAGACGTACACATAAATACACAATCTCTGCGACGGTAAGTCAACTTTCGACATTTTGTTACGATATCATTTGGGTTCATGTAGCATCAATATAGTCTCTCTGGACATTTTTCATAATACTTTTCTGGCGTCACATAAAAGCGACGTACGTGCAGGATACTTGCTTGTGCTTATACTTGCTACGGCAGGCGGCAACTCTAAAGCATCTCCTACCAGCTCACCGTCACACGCCCACCACGTATCGGGGAGACAAAACGGCTTTGCCCGAGCAAGTACATTTACAAGGAAGGTATCGACATTTGAATACAATCTTGGTTCATTCTAATGGCAAACCCATTATCAAACGTGTCAATGTCACAGAACAAAGTGCTGTAAATGTCTCAAATAGCAGGGAGCTGTTGACATTAGACAAAAGTCAGGACTTGAAAGTGAAAAAAGAAATGCGGCCATGTTAACGTGTTAGTTATTTTTGTGTTTGTGCGTGCGAGTGAGCATTTAAAATAACTTCAGCAATGTCCGTTAATAGGGTTACGTGATTAACATCTGATTTGCAAGATTAACATCGTTGCGCCATTGCACATATCTCAGCACATGGAGCATTGTAAAACAACGGTGCATGCCTCCACGTGTAATTGTTTTACTAGTTTCATCTTTGTTATTTTAACTCGTTAGTAATTTTCTCAGTTTTTCACTGTGATAAATCAACTTTACAGCTTTAAAGCAACAATCGTTCCCCATCCACATCTTGCTCCATCTGCCCCTTGGTTCAGTGGTCTGTCACTAGTTCTATTCATTATTTGCCATCTCTTCCAGTGGATGAGTGCTGCTCAAAGCACTTTTCTCAAAGCCGGAGGAACAACGTCCCAGGCTCTTGTTTGTTCTCCAACCCATGCGTTTCTTTTCCGGCTTCTTCGAGCGATTCCACACGTGAACTCTACCACGCTGCCTTGACGGCTATTTATCTTTTGTTCCAATGCGCCAGTGACCACGTAATTCACGAAATAAATAATACATAGACGAGGGGCTTCGAGGGGGGAATAAATAACGTGTAAGAATAATAACAACAAAAAGGCTCTCTTTCAAGTACGGCCCAAAATCTGGCTCAGAACGACAAAAGTAAAACTCGAGGACAAACACACCCTTCACAACAAATCTAATATCACACAGACACATTAAGATAATGTTAATTTAAGACAATGTATTGCACGCCTTAAATGTGAACCTCGCACCTTGTTCAATTAGCTGAATCCCTTCAATTAGCACATCCGTGAGCACCTACCACCTTGTTGTACGTTACATGACTGGGTTCCCTCTGCCTTCAACTAAACTCCTGGACTACATTTTAATGAGGTTGCTTGTGCTTGTACAATAGTTGCTCTTTTCACAGTCACTGCAGAAACATGCCTCCTGTCCTACCCAAATTCCTCTTATCAATGTCAAACGGGACAGGACATTTTTTTCGAGAGCCGTACAAGTGCTGTGCATTGTCTGCCAACCCCACATCAGCCGGTGCGCGAGCGAGACAGAAGGCAATCACGCTGCCCAGGAAGTGACAACACCGATGCTGCCTTGGCACGACGCATCCGTCAATGCAGCCCACGGCAAGCAGGCCTCTCCAACATTACCGCCGCCGCCACCGCCGCCGCCATCACATCCCACAAGTCCAGTGTCCTGCGAGCCGGGCCCTCCGACCTCCGCGATGGACGACGACAACGAGGAGGAAGATGAAGACGACGACGAAGTGGCGGTGGCGGCCGGTTCGGCGCTGCCGCCGAGCGCGCCCATTGCCTCCTGCAGGCTGTCCCAGGCGGAGGGCTCGGGCGAGCGGGCCGCCCTGCAGAAGAGGCGCGCCAGCTGACGAAGGTGCTCGAGCTCGCGCTGCGCCTGCCCGTTGCGTCGCAGCAGGTCCTTGGTGCGCATCGTGATGTCGAGCAGCCCCGAGCGGCTCAGAATGGACACCGTGTTGTGGAAGCGCTGCTCGTGACCTCCGGCGGAGAAGCCGTCGCTGCTGCCGCCGCCGCCGCCCTGGTCGGCGCCGGCGGCATCCCCCGATCCGTTGCTCCCTCGACTCTGCTCCTCCCCTCCTGAGTCATTGAGAGCGACGGGCAGCACGTCATTACTGCTTTGTAGATTTACGTCGCACCTCGGATTAGTGCGGTTGGCTACGTACGGTGCAAAAGAAGTTAAACATACATACGTGGTTGTGCTGTACTGTATAGCTCTCTGATGTGTAAAGCCGGAAAATACAGTACATCACAGAAATATTTTTACAGAATTTATGATACATAAGCAGGCAGTATCTTTTTTTTTATCATACAGATTACAACAAATATTGAATGCTTGGAACACTTGTGGCACAAACCTCTAGTCCAGCGCTTTGGAATCAAGGGATGGGTGGACTACTCAACCATTTGTGTTGCGAGGTGGTCGGTTGACAGTACAGAACAAGCGAGTTAGAGAACCCGTCTGTGTGGACTTTGGCACGCATGGGTTTTCTTCAAACGCTCAAGTTTCCTCCCACATGCAAAATAATCATTAAACAAGAACCGGCTAAAGATCCCAAAGAGCCTTCATACAAACTGATGCTTTTTATTGTCAATAAATTACATTATTCAAGCATCCCAGTAGGATTTCTTAAAACTCGGGGTCCAGAAAGCTTAGTGGACGAGGGAAATTTTATTTTATTTTGGCGAGGAAGCCAATACCTTGCGTGTTTATTTTTATAAGTACTTTCAACCTACTGGGGCCACAGCACAATTATTGTTTTAATGATTTCACCAGCTATATCCCAACAGAGCTATTGGTAATCAAGTATGTGTTGAAAGCATTTACACTGCTAATCTCCCTACAGACATTGCGCAATAACCTGAAAATTATATCTCGAGCCTGCGCAGTGCATCGACTTAACGGTCTATCTCACACAATCACAAAACTGTGTGCTCTTACTTGTGAAGACGCATTCAATGCTTTCTGTGTAAAATACAAAGAGGAGCAGTGGCTCTAAGTAGGAGCTCCGTGACCCCGAGTTCAAATCCTGGGCACAGCTAAACTGGACTGGCTCATCCCCACTTGAGCAACCCTGCACTGACTGTGATGGTGAAGTATGGTCAAACAACCCCCCATGATCAAAACAGTGCAGGGGGACGTTCATCCAGGAGTGGATGACTGATAAAGGACTGTTATTAATTATATTATTATTAATGAACAGTTATATTTTTTTATTTACTATTCTATTTACCAGGTAAAGCCCGCCGAGCTATTTGCTCTTTTGAAAATGATAACTCAAGGAAGTGGCTCATCATGTGGAAATTTATAAAATCCAAATAATTTAAACACATGTTTCTAAATATCGAGGGGAACACCAGAGGACGTTGAGAAAAATTCACATGACGACGGAGAGAGGCGTGCAAACTCAAAATATACAGGTGTCAGGGTCGGAATCAAACCCGCAACCTACTGCATACCAAGTCAGGGAGATAACATCTCGTCACCATGGTGCCCTATACACAAAGGATGTCTCAACACGGGGCTAACTGAATCAAAACCCAAAGCACACGTTTACGATTTTTTTTATGGCTTCACGTAATCAAACCTGCGAAAACTGGCTGAATCTTGGGCGGCTGCCCAACACGCGGTGCTGGCCCTGTGATTCAACACGTGAACCCGTAAATCTACGTGGTGCTGGCCCTGTGATCCAACACGTGCACAGCATCCGCCCCCAGCACCACCTCTCTTTTCCATCTTTATTTATAACCACGCTACTTATCATTCGATGCATATTCCAATCTTGGGCCCTATTCAGTCCCGATGATAGGAATCTTTCCATCTGGTTTAGAATTAAAAAGGCACTGATGTTCGCAGTGCCACAGTTTGTCCCAGACACCATGATCGAGCCACTGTAGGGTATTACGTCGACCGTGCACTTTGAAGCAATATGCGCTGTCCTTAATCTCTCATGCCACTCTATTTCGTATCATATAGAGATGAATAAAACCTTTTTTGCACACATAACAGGAACACTATGGCAAACCCAAGGCCGGTCCTCCATCATCACGACCATTAAACACCCAAACCAATTATACATTTGCAACTACAGCATGACTCGCTGAAGGATTCGTGACTTTTACACCATCACCTGCTTAGCTTTCACGACATTTTTTTTACGTTATGAGCTTTTTTTATGATGTATCTTCACCCAAACTCCAGAGACCATCGCATAAATATAAACCCAACCTTGGCCTCAATAATTCTGATCCTAGGTGTTAAGTTACAGGTCGCAGTGGGATGTCTGATACTGGGGCTGACCAATGTTTGTTAGCGGTTTATCTTACCACTGAAAAACGCAAACTTGGCACTCCTGTCATTCACACAGCACTTGTACAAAGGTTGCAGTCTCTGTGCCAGCGTCAGCAGACTGGATGACTTAACCCCTCGCAGAGTGATTACGTCGATTCCCTCTCCCAGATCCCGATAACACTGCCCCCCCCCTCATCTCACACGCTAGGTGTCGCATGCTGGGCTCACGGCAGTGCAGACAAAGCCTCGAGCAGGGCACACAACAACGAGGAGCCCGAAACCGTTGAGAGGTTGATCACCTGAGAAATAGCCATTGCTTGACAAAAACACACGTACATACATACAGCCTGTTGTCAATCCACTCCAGGATGAGGGCCTCCCCATGTCTGTGGTGCATATGCGACCATACTTCACCACGCTGATGAGTGTGGGTTGGAGAAGGTGGAGGGAGTGCAAAACGATGGATTTTGCCACAATGCCCTCTGCACTATTCAGGTTCAACTTGTTTAACTTCTCAGATATGACAAGATTGGGTTCACCACAGGTGATATTGGTCAGAGAGAGAATAGATGTGGAAAATGTAGTTTGAAGCAAGGTTCAAATGCTGATTGTGAGTACCTATTAAGATACGCTACATCTTCCTGTGTTTGTTAACACAAAGCACCTAACAGGGCGCTGCACACCATAACACCTTCCATTTGCGTTATAGCTTGCGGGAACCAAATGCTGTTAGTCAGCACAGCACAGAAGGGGGTGATACAGACAGCAGCACACCCGGCAGCCTCAGTGCTAATTTTCAAACGTTGCCAGGGCCTGGAACAGGTTCAGATTATGATTGCCACTCATGTGCACTCCGAGACAGGGGGATACTAACAGGAACTACCATAATTTGGCAGGAGGCAAGGTACGATTTGAGGCCAAGAAGGTGGCAAAAGTTGGACAACGGAAGGGGGACACTCAGGTACTGTGGGTTTACAGACAAGGACGAATGACAAATACGTAGACACCATAATCGCACGAACAAATGTACATCCTCAAGGGGGCCAAAGAAAGAATGCGAGTGTTTCTGGGTAAGTGATCCAAAGAACAAATGATAGAGTGAGCGATGGAGTGAGCAAGATTGCGAATAAGCAACTAGGAGTGAAAGAGTGTGAGTGCAATAGTGAATGAGCAAGCGCACGAGTGATTCAGTGAGTGAGTGGGTGAGTGAGTCATGGGCCCTACCGTGCACGTGGCCGCCTGCTGCTGCCCCCATGCCCTCAGGCCCTAGGGGCAGCACCTCATCGAGGAAGTCCATCGTCTGAAGCTCATCCTCGCAGAGCACTGGAACCGGCACACAGGGTGCGATGAATGGAACCATCGCTGCTGGAAGCAGCGGGTCGTCAGCCACTACCTTGCACGGGGCCGGCGAGCACAGGGGCGACACCGCGGGTGAGCGGGGAGGAAACGCCGCGCAGGGAGGGGGCGCTGCTGCCGACACCGCCGTTGCCACCACCGCCACCACCACCTCCTCCTCTGGCGCTCCCGCAGCTCCCGCAGCTCCGGCCATGCCAAGCGCTGCCCCCCGAGGCTCTGCAAGTGGAGCAATCGGGATGGATGGCCCCGCTGAATTGAGGAGAGATACAAGTGTGGTAAACTGCTGACTCAGCGGTGTGCGGTCCCTGTGCGACACCTTCTTCATGTGCCTGTGGCGGCTGCGGCTGTGCTTCTGCCGATGCCTCTGATGCTGCTCCTGCTGCGCTGCATGCTGGTGCTTACTCCGAGGCGTGAGGTGCGTATCACGCATCGTCACAACGCTTCCTTTTTTTTTGCTCTGCTGCTGCTGATGCTGCTGCTGCGGTGGCATCGGGCTCGCAGCACCGGCTGCTGACGCGACAAAAGCTCGGGCTCCTTCACCGTTCGCGAACTGCGGGCGCTTGCTGCTCCACGGCCCCCCGTCCACGCGACTCTGAGGAGGAGGAGGCAGTGGAGGAGGAGGTGACCCCGACGGTAGCAGCGGCGATAGCGGAGACGGTGGCACTACTGACTCGGGAGCGGCGCCCTCGGCCTTGCCGGGTCTCGGCGCAATGCGCTGGTACGAGTTGAAGATGGGCAGGTAGCCGCTCGTCTTGGCCTGCGGCTGGTAGGCGCATGGCTTCGGTTGGGAGGAGGGTGAGGGTGGCAGCAGCTGCTGCTCATGAGGTGTGGCCAGCGGTGGCCCTGGGACCAGGAGGATCTGAGAGTGATCGCCACTCCAGGCCTTCAGCTGTGCGTGCATCACTTGGGGGTCAGAGGTCATGCACAAGGGCTGCTCATGGCAAGGCCGTACATGAACCAGAGAGAGAGGCATGGGGTCAAGAAGGGGGGGGGGAGGTCAGGGTGGAAGGGACAGAGTCGGGAAAAGTGGGGTCAGTGAAAGACAGGTCATGTTTTTGGCAAAGTGTAGTCTGACATTCGCACATTCCCACAATCTCGGTAATTTACTAGAGTTTTATGTTGCGAAGGCTTTTGCGCAAATAAGCCACACCCTAGAAATAAAAAAAATAAGTCAAGAAGGTAATGTTGAATAAACAAAAGATCAAACCAGATTAACAGGATGAAGAACAAGTTTCCAAATTTGCGACAGTTGTATAGATATGAACCTTAAAGTTTAAGACGCACAAGTTCAAAGTGAAATCCATTGTAAATCTGTGTAACAAACACCTGCCTAGTTTGCTGAAAACAATGCTTTATTAAAGATGTATCTGTAGTTGAAGCATTTGGGTTACAAGGAATTATTTGGCACTAACAATGTAAATGTATTCCTAAACATGAAACTCAGCAGGAAATCATATTTCACTGTTTAAACACCAGGCTTGCTATAGACTTAAAACACTCCTGTAGATATTTTAGTGTCACCCCTAAGTATTACATTTACATGCTTACCTTCCAAAAAATAATCATGAAGTGTTGTGTGGAATGTTAAAAACAAAATAATGTCTCCTCCTTCCCAGAAGGCCTGTGTCCAATTCATTATGTGCAGAGACACATTTGGAAGGAGGGCATTTATTTATTTTGCTATCTTCTCCAAAGATTCACAACTGCTTTTTACAATGTATTGCTTTAAAAACTGAGATTTTTACCAGGCTCAAATATGATTGCATTTTTTTACTTCACCATTTTAAATCATTGCCAACTATTCTCAGATGCTCTCGTCTAATGAAGGGGAAAGACTGCAATACTAAAGTGTTTAGCATGTGTGTCAGTTCTGCAATCTAGAATGCATTCTTGTGAATGTTGCTCAGTATAGTTAGAACTGGGAGTATTTGAGACAGCTGGGTTTAATGCGATGTAGGGGAGTGGTTTCTAATTTTTATTCGTAGTTACTGTTAAACCAAAATAACTTTTTTACTTTTTTGCCCAAGTGAGTTGTTTAGCCTATCGGCTACGTATGAGCTCTTTGATGAGAGTGCCTACGTGCGGTGCGTGCAAACGGCTGCTGGTAACGTCGTCAACATACAACTGTAAACACCCCAAGCCGAAGACAGCTATTGGTTCCCCTACAACAGGCCGACGTTGTTTGCAGTATCTCTCAATTTGCATGACACTGCACTCGGGTGAGTTTCTGACACCAGACACAGACGCACAATAATGGGGCAACTTAACACAAAGAAACTTGGAAGGGCTCATGATAATTAAAAGCTGCTGCATTTTACACTCAAAATTTTCCACGCTGCCCATTGATTTGGTCAAGGCTAATTAATTTAGATTTAATACTAATGTATTAGCTAATAACTTTTATGCAGCACCACCCCGCATGCAAGTAAATTTGGTGTGGACACGTAACGCATCCTTTCTGCAGGTGGGAGGCGGGTCGGTGAATAGTACAGAGATCATTGTGTCCGGGACTTGTACAAGCAGGGCAAAGAGGTGGCCACAAAAGAGGCAGTATAGCAAATTGAGCGCTGATGAACATTGTGTGTACGAATGTTTGAATGTTATCCCTCTCAAAGTGTTGGGTGACTCATCTGCTGCCCATTATTTGGGGTCTATGAAAACTGCATGACCACAACCATGAACAAAATGCAACGCATGCCCTTTATGCGGCATCTTTCCCCTTGGGGGGAAAACCTAAACGACTGCTGTGTTGTGCTTTTCTACGGCAGACTTTTGAAGTGGCCTACATTGTCTTGTGCCATCGTCATATTTTGTAAGACAGTTCATATTCTATAAAATGTAACCGTTTGTACACAAATTCCCTGCCTATAACTATGGGTAGGTGGGTAATTAGAGTGGTAGATAGATATAAACAAGAGTAGATGGCAGGAAATTAGGTACTGGCAGGCCATACACCTCCGATTAGCACGGGTGGATACGTACGGTGTGAAAGAAGTTCAACATACATACATACAGCTCGAACATTACTTTTCTAAAATGTCTTCATTATAAACGCAGAGAGAAGGCTACCGATTACTAAAATGTATCAAATTAAATAACAAGGCAAGATGTAACAACAACACAGTTGCGTACACAAACACAATTGTACACATTTGCTCTACTAACACGCCCCAGTTTCAAAGTTGAAATGACCGGTTAAAAGCGTTCATCGTGAGCCCAACGCGCATGAGAAAAAAAAAAGTCTCGTCTGAACACGCCGGTGAACACATGACCGTAGAGGGCAACCAAAGGGTATTTGTCAGACCGGCTGGGAGCCATGAATCCACCACCCCCACTGCCCTTCGGAAATCACACAACAGCACACGCGCTCAGGGGCTACTGCAGTTCACATCTCATTCCTTAGACGCTTACCGGGGCACCCACACATCCATTTTTACATATAGTTACTTCTTAAACAACAAATCTGGTCTATGAACAATGATGATGCACCTGCCATTACTACAAGGCTCTTTACCAACAACAACAAATGTTGACAATGCCTATGAGGATTGCTTGAAATGGAGATGCTAAATACAGAAATAGTTTGTATGTCAGTAGCTAAAACTTATAAAGCCTGCAATGGTGCACCGTGAGCTGGCAGAATGAATGAAAACAAAAATGAAATGCTCATTGAGCATGCTTTAATTGCTTGTTGTAACATACTACGGACTGAAAGGAATTGGTGCCGACTCTCGATGTGCCATTTCATTACCGTGGGGGAACGCAAGTTAAAACATTTATACATGTAAATACCAGTTTAGAATGAAGCTCAAGGACAATCATACAAGTACACACAACGGACAAAGTCAATTCTAATAGGGCTGCGTGAAACTGACAGGTATCACATTCTATAACCTTGATACCAGGGCTGGTAATACTTGGAGTTGTCATTATCCAGATGTCACTGCATAATAAGCAGACAACATTGAAATCCTGGCAAGTGCTACCATCATAATTATGACTGGTGATTCCAGTTTTTAAGTGCGATAAAGGTATTGCTCAATATCACAAGGTTGCATTATTACAGATATAAAATCGGTGAAGAAATCAACTTGTGCCTAAAAAATTCTGCATGCGTCGTATCATATGGAGAAAAAAAACGAATCCATTTGTGAACTGAATCGTGACCCTCAAATCACAATAAATCATCAAACCGTGCACAAGACGCTTTGCGATGATTTCACCTGGTTGATGAAGATGTTCTTGAAGATGTAGAAGGAGTGCAGGCCAGGTTGAGCGAAGGTGCTGGTGGACTGCGCGACCGCCTGGGGCTTGGCTCCCATGCCACCACAAGCCCCGTCGCCGCTGTCCAACCCTTGCCGGCGGACGCCTCCATCTCTGCACTCCACCAGGCTGTGATGCTCCGAGCTCGTGTCTGCCAGGCACCAGGTGGGCAGCGCAGGTTTATTAAAATTATTTTCAGTTGCCGCCCCCCACCCGCCCTCCCCAATCCTGCCACCCACCCAATTATATTCCAATTACCTATGACCAAATCATCTGAAATGCATCTGGGCGCCACGGTGGCGAGACGTTAACTACCTCGCCTGGTATACAGGAGGTCGTGGGTTCGATTCCGATTTTGGTGCCTGTATATATGGAGTTTGCATGTTCTCCCCGTGGTTACGTGGAATTTTCTCCGGTTTTTCTCTCCACATTTAGAAACATGCGATTATGTGTGGCCAGGTCGCTTCTGAAAAAGAGCTAGAAAGCTCAGTGGGCCTTACCTGGTAAAATAAAAAGTTACATTTTTTTAATCTTATCTTGTCAGTTCTCAGAAGATAAGCAGGGTTGAGCCTGGATAGTGCTCGTGTGGGTGACAACAATACACAATCAGGTTGTCCGAAGGTTGTGAAGCTACGTGGTGAGCAACACAGGGACGTGCAGTGAAATCCACTGGGTGTATCGCACGTCTCTGCACCCACGCTTATGCTCCCTGCCTTCACCAACCCACTCTCACCAGCGTGGTGAAAGTCAAATAGCCTCACAGCCGCACGACACGTGGAAGTCCTTATCCAGCAATGGATTGACAAAGGGCTACATATCATTTATAATGTTAATGAGTTACAAGACTTGTACATAAATCGATATGCATAGAACTATTAAAACATACGAAATAGAATTATAATCGGCCATTCTAATCTCCCCTTGTAATTGCAAAATACGTAAGCTAATGCTATATTAGTAAATAAATGTTCGTGTTGTGTTTAGCTCATATCAGTAACAGCGCACGTGTTTCCATTCACCTGTGAGCATGGACATGTGTTGTACAATATTAATGCACACGAAGCCTTCAACAACTCATAAAAAGGTATATATTTTTTGATATACACCCAACTGTTATTCACTCTTCCTGATATCCATGGCCCTTGAATGCATGGGTGGAACTTTCTATTGTATGCCTGCTTAGTCTAACTATTATATGTGTTTACCCACAGATAAGAGAAGTAACCTGGAAGTGAGGCCAAATTCATCCCACTGTGCGTGTATCTACAGACTGCATTGAACTTCCAGACAGCGATAAACTGTGCAATGCATCGCACTTTTCCTATGGTGCCGAATATCTTCATAAGGTATGTTGTGGATCTGAGTGTGAAGGCAAATCTCAAGAGATTCTGCCCCCTCCAGCCCACAACTGACCGAACAAATACCTTACCATCCCTCATTCTACCACCCTCTCATCATACACCCAGGCTCTCTCACCACACACCCTGGCACCACTTACCACACTCCTCAACACCTCATATCGCTCACAATGTCTTGCTTTTACTTACTGTCTTGAAGTAATATACCCAGCACAGCCCTTAACCCCCCAGGCCCACCCCCCATCACCTAGTGAGGGCTTGCAGAGTATACACTCTCTGTCTGCCGCTTTTATCTCTCTGTCTGTCTACCTCTGATTCTGTTTCCCTTTCACCATCTACCTCCTCCCTCTCCGACTTCCTGTCATCCTCTATATCCCTCTTTCTGGCTCCATATCTCCCTTGTTTCTCTCCAGCTTCCATCCCGACCCCTCCACTTCTGCTACCGTTCGCCGCAGCATTCTCGATGCACCACCGTTCCCCGTCCTCCAGCCCCACCCAGCAAGAGCCGCTGGCTGCTGTGGTCATGTGATTACGGCGCTGCACAAAAAATATAAATATCCTCCTTCGAATTACTTATTGATTTTCCATCCGGCCAGATCTGAATGTAAAATGTCTGGCTAGATTCTGGCCATATTCCATATTTGAAGAGAAAATTCAGGACACCCCTACAATAAAGGTCAGCAATAATGGTGGTAGAGGTGAAGGTACGGGTGGTAGTGATGGTGGTGGTGGTACTGGTGATGGTGCTGCGCTGGCCCGGTCAGTAGTGGGTGGTGGCAAGGCTGTTCGTAATAGCTTCCGCACATACGAAAAGCGTGCCGAATTTTTAGTATCATCCTCGGCTTGTCACGGATAAGAGAAGTATTGTGGAAGTTGGTGAAATATTCACCCTAATGCCTATACGTGGGTTTGACCTGACCTGACAGTGACCCAAAAGTTGTCTACTCGAAGTTTAACATTAATTCAATTATTCACGCTCAAGTGAATGTAAGGAGTAACACCATGGGACCTCCAGTTTCAAAGACAATGCATATACTGTCAGAACATGTTTTTTGTTTGTATTTTCACCACAAGTATCTGTGGTTAATGCAGACATGATTCCTTGCAAAAAGTTTCAGTTTGGTGTTTTAACATCTTAACACCTATTCATATTCTTAGTTTTTTCGGTAAAGTCACGTGACTTTACCGAAAAAACTAAGAATATGAATTACTGCAGTCACGAAAGCTTTAAATCAAAATTTAAATCTTAACACCTGTTTTGTTGCCAGAATAAAAAGGAGTAACCCTAAAAATTCAAATTATTGTCCATGCTGCTTTGAGGGGATGAGGTGTTAAATGCGGGAATAAGCACAGATAACTGAATTGACTAAAAAACTCCCCCTGTATCAGTGCGGAGAAGAGGAGTTTCACTGTATTCACAAATAGCTCTCCAGGTATGAATACATTATATTCCCTTTGTTGACAAATTCTGGCTCAAATGATTCTGAATGACAGTCAGAAGGTCACATGACACTTAAAAATATTGGTCAACCAATTTAAAATCATTGGTCAACCAATCTTTTTAATGGTCATGTGACCTGCTATTTATAGGAGAGGCTATTTATAGAGGCTATTTATAGCCTCGACTGAATGCTCTATAACATTAATTTCACGAGTGTGGATGCCTTACAATGGTGATAAAACCACTGTTCACCCATCACATAATGCTCTGTGGGAAATATGGATGGATATTTGTGCAGTCCCAGAGGCGGGACAAGAGAATGGGCTTCAGTCATGCCTGTCCCCTTTGTGGTTGTATTTATAGCAGCGCTCACAGCAACAGGCTGTCGCTGAAGGTCAGTCGCAGCACATAAGCAATCTCTGCAAAGCCACTCGAACATTGTTATTCACAGAGACAAAAAAGAAACACTCGACAGGACTTGACGTGAATTTCGGTGTCGACTGAATTTCACTCGAGTGCTCTTTGAGAGAGTTACATAACAGTATAGGAAATTAAAGTAAAAAAGATGAAGAGTCTGAATTAGGCATTTATTTCAATTTTTTTCGGGCCTACGCGTAGGTACTCTGACGATATGGTAGGTGCACGGTTATGCAGGTATGTAGGTAGATAGAAAACTGGTCTTTAAAATTATTGATGTGAGACCCCATTTAAATTATAAAAGGTGAGACTTCATTTAGACACCATATATAATTTTCAAGGGAAACCTGGGATAAATTTAACAAAAAATGAAATACAATCACAAGGGTTCTGGGATTAACATCACTATACAGGCTATACAAAAAGCAGATGTAATGCAAACAGAACCACATGTGCTGGTCAGTGATTATCACGTGCATTTTTGAATGGAAAGCTACCAGAGAATCCAGAATCCTGCTCAGAAGCAGAGCTGGTAGGAGCTGTGGCCTTGGGCAGCGTGGACCGTGGAGTTCCTTCCTTGTGCACAGCCTCCATCGCGCGTCGCTGCACCGCCCGCACACCTCTGTTGCAACGCCACACAAAGACAGGAGGCAAATACACTCCCTATAGTCGACATGGACTGTTGTAACAAGTGCTGTAAGCGAGTACCTATGAAAACCGGCATGGCACATAAAGGGGTGGTATAGCCCACACCACGCCAGGCTGTTGTTGTCTCCCCTGTGCTGATGTTTTGCATAATGCAACCTGGTACTCATTTAAGGCTGAGTTGACATAGAGGATGTCCAGGACCAGGATAGATATTCGCCACTGACATTAGCCATGGCTGGGGATTAAACCCAGTTCAATGGATTTGTATAGCAGCACTAACCACCATACTACTGCTCCACGATAGCACACCACCTACATTTTAAACATATCATTCAGACATGTATAAGTAAGTGATTTAAATATACATTTTTTTACAGCTGGTTGAAAATGAATTGTTTTATACCCTTGTCATGGCACAGTAAGTGTTTACACATGGGAGCTAAACATGAACCCATTTGACGCGAAGCTCATATTCAGTTTTGAAGGTGTGTTCCAAACACAAGGGGGGAAGACTGTCGACAGGACTGGTTCCTCCTTGGCCAACCAATACCAACTACCTCGCCTGGTATACAGGAGGTCGTGGTTTCAATCCCAACCCTGATGCCTGTATATTTGGAGTTTACATGTTCTCCCCGTGGTTGTGTGCATTTCTCTCTGGGTCCTCCGGTTGTTCCCTCCACATTTAGAATCAACGTCACGCGTTTAGAGTATTTGGCTGCTGCTATAAATTTCCACATGATAATCCACTTTGTTGAGCTGCCATTTGTGGCCAGGATGCTTCTCAAAAATTGTTTAGTTTAGTTTGGAATCTGTAATGCTACTGCATGGGTTTTTGGGGGTTCCGTTGTATAGTACTCTATCTTTGTGATGGGCTCTTGCCTTGTACCAAGTGTTATTCAGAATAATGTAAAACTCTAAAAAGCACCAGAGCAAAATGCATGGAGCATTAATGCATCAGCAGTACCATGCTGAAATATTTAATAACAGAGACGAATTGGATGAGGTTTTCTCCTGCCCAAGGTAAATAAAACAGAGCTAGCTCTGAGGGGGGTCATCTCAGACCAGAATAGGAAATAATCATTAGCATCACTGTGATAAATGTAAGTCACAAAATCAATAATCATGCACTACTTCTCCTTAATGTATCCGTCTCTCCATGTAAAACACAATAACCCATCGGCTGTACATTCTTTTGAGGGAGTGCATCATTTCAGCGGAATTGATTCAGTACGAAAAACTCTGGACCGGCTTTAAAATATGTTGTCTCATCATCATTCAGGCTTGCTTTAATCAATGCTGGAGAATTTCCAGGTGTTACCGACAAGGTCCCTCTTTTTAACATATGACTAGAACAGACTTTAGTACGTGTGTAGCGATATGGAATGGGTCACTACGGCATGTAGCGCTGGCTGCTGGCAAAAAGGAGCTCGGCTGCCATGGCAACACTGTCGGCCAGCAGGTGAGGGGGTAGGCGGGACGAAGGGATGTGGGGAGAAGGTGACGGAGGGGGTATGGGAGAAGCCCGGGAACCTTCTAGGAGATTCTAGAAGGGGGGCGTAGCCAAGGGGGAGCGAGGCTACGCTGGGAGTGGACCCCTGGAGCCTGTCAAGTCCCGTGCCCTTGCGGTTTGGTCGTGCAGACACCGCGGGGGGAGTTCTTTTGACCCCTTCCAACAGAGCGGTTCGGGTCTCACATTGGTGGGGGCCCAAACGATAGTGGATGGGGACCAGGAACCCTTCCTACAGGTGGTACATGTGGGGCTGGGTGCCGCGTTTATCCAGGCAGGTACGGTTCTCGCACACGCGACGGCCGCGTTTTGCCAAGAGACCAGTGATGTGACCACTCAGGTTGTGGCCACGGTGGAGCGGGGAGTCGAGCCGGATGAATCATGGATGGATGCGCTATGCTCAGAGAATCCTGATTTATCCGGCGAGTAGCGAAGCGAGTTGCGTACTTTGCTCCGAGAATTCTCGCATATTTTCAGTCAGGGCAAATATGACATTGGCCGCACGTCCCTGATGCAGCACCACATTTACACAGGTAACGCTGCTCCCATTCACCAAAATTCATATAGGCTTAGCCCTAAAGAAAAGGACCACGTATGCCAGGCAGTTGATGAGATGGTGGCCGCCGACATCATCTTCCCTTCCACCAGTTCGAGGGGAGCTCCCATCACGCCTGTTAAAAAGCATGATGGGAATTTGCGATTTTGCGTTGATTTTCACAAGTTGAACAAAGTCTCCGTGGCGGATGCATACCCGCTCCCACGGATGGATGATTCATTGGATACCCTGTCAGGTGTGCGGTTCTTCTCCACCCTTGACATGTTGTGAGGGTTTTGGCAGTTGCCCTTGGACGAGGGTTCTAAACCAAAGACCGCGTTCCAAACGCCACAGGGATTATTCCATTTTAATTAACTTCCCATGGGATTTCTCGGCCCCGGCCACATTCCAATGACTCATGGAGCTGGTTTTGACGGGCCTCCAATGGGACTCGTGCCTTATTTATCTGGACGTGATCGTCTTTAGACGCAGGTTCCAAGAGCACCGACAGAGGTTGAGGGCAGTGTTCGTCAGAGTACGGGCGGCCTACCTTAAATTAAAACCTCAAAAGTGTCACCTCCTGCACAAATTGGTTTGCGACTTGTGGCACATTGTTAGCGAATCCGGTATAGCCACGGACCCCGACAAAACTGCGTGCGTACGTGGACAGGGAGGACAGAACGGCTGCCTCCAGGTTCCTCTTCTGTCCCTTCATCTTCTTCCCGGGAGGGGCCGCGCCCGTTAGGCCACCTTCATCAAGTTGTCCCCGGGGTCCCCGGGAAACCCGCCCTTGTCCGCCTGGAGGCCCAGCAACGAGGACCCATTCAAAAACTCTACGGTTTAAATAACCACCCCGGTCGTCCTATTTATTCCGCCACCATCTGGCAAGTGGTCACAGACACGAGCCGGGCTGTGGTTGTCAGCTGAACTGGGTCGTTCCTGGGTTCGTGGGCTGTGGCATACCAGCGGTCGTCAGGGTTGTATATAGTCTGGGGGTTGGATTATTACGGTGCGTTCACGAATGTTTTTTTTCTTCTTGTTTTTGTGTTGACTCGCGAGTGGGATGGCGGCTGTTGTTGGTGGTTGTTGTTATTATCCCGCTACGTGAGGTATAGAGGTCAACCGGGACGGCTGTTTTTTTTCACTGGGGGGGGGGCTAATGTAGTGATATAGATTGGGTCACTACGGCATGTAGCACTGGCTGCTGGCAAAAAGGAGCTCGGCTGCCATGGCAACCCTGCCGGCCAGCAGGTGAGGGGGTAGGCGGGAGGAAGGGATGTGGGGAGGTGACGGAGGGGGTATGGGAGAAGCCCGGGAACCTTCTAGGAGGTTCTAGAAAGGGGGCGTAGCCAAGGGGGAGAGAGGCTGCGCTGGGGGGATATATAAGGAGGACCCCAGAGAGGACTCAGGGCCGTTGCTGGAGTGGACCCCTGGAGCCAGTCAAGTCCCATCAAGTCAAGTCTTCGTCATCAACAACATCGTCTTACCCTTGTCTTCAGCGTTGTGTGTCAGGCAGCCCAATGCTGTCCTCACCTTACTGTAGTATTCCCAGTGCCTGCGAAGGCTATAAATAAACGGAGTGCCTCCTGATATAGGGTCTCTCTAGTCTGTCACTACACGTGTAACACCCTGCTGTGAATGCTACTAATGTAGACTTCAGCGGGTCTGGTACAAGCTTTGACACACTACACTTAACGCCCCTTAAATGTGGTGACTTTACTTCACGAAGAAAACGTGATGCATTATGCATTATGCTGGATTAAGGTTGTTTCAATATTGCGCTTTAGGCTAGCCACGTAAATACATTTCTGCTGATTTCACTTTTAATACTGTTAACATGCGGGTTTGGATTATCATCATCAGTTCTAGTTAATCCACTGTTGGATGAAGGTCTCCCCAAGCTTGTGCCACCTCTGGATCCTGCAAACTAATTCAACTTGTGCCTTGCCAACTAACTGATTTCATCATTCCACATTCTCTGTATACATCCTCTTGGACTGTATTCCATTGTTTGGCTAAATATTAGTAGGTTTAACCTAAAGCATAATCGGGTTTTATATAAAGTGGCATTAATGTGTGCACACGTTGTTTTTAATGAACAATACAACCATGTATACATTTTTTTTAATGGTTACACTTTTGAAAACCGAAAATATAAATTGTTTTTTTCTGTAGCAAGTTGGGTCTGCATACAAATTGCTATTGCAATTGCAAAATCTGCCATAATAATACAGAAACCATGTATACTGTTTATGTTGGCTCTTAAGGCAAGAGGACTCGTTTAAGATTTTCTTCTTTGGCATGATTTTAAAGGATGTACCTGTCAAGCTTTATTTTGGGGCTCCTCTAGGGCTGGTAATACACCCGGTGATGTCGCTACATAGCCAATAACCTGACAGACTTTGTGTTTAAAGTTCTTCGCAAGAAACCCTGCAGTGTTGTCACAACATACCTAACGATAGCTGGTTGTGAACCTGTTTTAATGCTGCACTATTGACATTTAGTGCCCATAATGCCACTGATATTTTTCCTTTCAAAGCCCACTTTGACTAAAATTATTCAAATGTATATGAAAGTATATTAAAGGGTAAGACCGAACAGATGAGTGAATTTAGATGCAATTATAGCAAATTTGAGTGACATGTATTTAATATCAAGCATTTAGGCTAATAAATAACTTAAAATCCTTGCTCTAATAGTGTGGTTTATCTATTACAATGTTCCAACAATCATCATAGGTTTCTGTCACAATGGCACAGAGTGAAATATAATACAAATATAGGTCTGCAGAGTTCAGCTAATCTGATTGAGGAGTTGGTGTTGGGAATGTGCAATTAGTTCATTGGGGCACACCAAACTGCACAAAATGTCAGAATTGTATTGACCCATGTGCCCCTTGCAATAGCAGCTTCTTGTGTCAATGCCTTCTTCCCTGGTTTAAAGTCAAAGTGTTCATGATGATGGTAGACTGGCGTGCCAGGACTACACACTGGTTCCTTATTCAAGATTAATTGAAATACTGTATTCTTATGCATCATGATCATGAGGGAGAGCCATGGCCATTGCCATGCCTCGTGCAACAATCCATATAGCTCCTGCACACAAGGTGATATCATTGTTCCATCTCCACAGCTGATGTCATCCAGGGCATAGATTGGACCACCAGCCATATAGCTTTCTCGTAAGTTTAATATTTCTGAAAAAAATATCTCTAATTCATGTTCTTCAATCTGTATCTCAACGGTTATTCCAAACGTGCAATTCTCTATGCTTCTTTGTGGACTTTTCAGATAATTATATAATTGTATTTCTCAATGTCCATGTTTATAATCCATAAAACAATCAAGTATAATGTAGAAATAGCTTGTATTGACAAGAATGAAGGAAAAGTACCTATTGAATAAGTCTCAAAGCATCCCCATTAAAATCAACACAATATAAAAAAAAACATTAAGAGTACAATGTGAGTGAATGGCACGGCTGCTCTAATCTACAAAGGCATCTTGTTCTCCCGTGGAAAAAAAAACACACAAAAGGAGCAGGACTAAGCGTATGTTGCATCAGATCCTCAGAATTTAAAATGTGTGCGTGTGCTTAGTGGTAAATCACTGGCTCCTTGCTACTTAGACACAACAACGGTATCCTGCTTCTGTAAAAGGTTCTATAGCAAAGTGCTAATCCACCTAAAACTTCTGAACTGAACAAATTGTGCTGGATTACTGAACTTATCGAAACCCTAAAACATAACCATTATTTAGATGGCATTGTTAAAGTTTTGCTTTTTGTAAAAAAAACTACATCACCCCTAAGCATGTTATGCTTTCTCAATTGTATCTCTTACCCGTATATATTAGGGCTGAACGATTAATCGATTTCAAATCGAAATCGCAATTTGAAACAATGCGATTAGCTAATCGCAAACGTTGCGATTTATTTCGATTTGAAAAGTCCTATTACTTTCTTATTGGAATTGTTTTTTTTATAATTATAACTTAATTTAACTTAACAATTGTTCTATGTTTGATTGTTCTATTTTATTCATGAGCGTGTGGCATTTTGGTAAAACTATTTTCATATTCAGTATTCATTCTATAGATATAAAACAGGCACAACTTTTACTGCAAAGATATAAACATAACATTAAGAAACTGGATAAAATAGGTGATAATTTTCGAGTAAACACGATAACACGAATTAAAACCAGTACATAATTTTACATAGCAGCCGGTCGGATTAAGGAGATCTTCACAATGGTGGAACAGACTTTCTACTTTAGAATGAAGTGCAAAGCGAATTGAAAATCAGGTCTTGACATTAAATATCACCAATAGCCAGTCATTCTGTGCGAAAATAAATACAAATTTTGTTTTAAACAACACGTGAGACTGAGGTATTTATTATATAAAAAAACTCGCATCTTATTTATTAAAGAGCCATTTTGGCTCCGAGGACTTTCAGCCGATTTGAGGGGTTCATTTTTGTAAACACCGATTAGCTGCGAACGGTGCGAAGGAAGTTCAGTGAATCCGTTTTATGGTTTTAATTATAAACCAAAGCAACAGTTAAGTGGTTTCATACAATACCGTATGCGATGCACTTGTAATCTACAATTATTTTATTTTAAAAATGTAACGCAATCCCAGAACTCAGTTGTAAAAAATTAAACGCGTTAAAGGGATATTGCTGCTTAGATGAGTGGAAGTCGTAAAATACTAAAGCCTCACTTGTGAGTCATTTCGACTCAATAGGCTCAGGGCTGGCTTTAGACACTCAACATAAAAGCTCAAATAAAACACGGCAGTTGTGAAGATTAAACAAAAAAAAATCAGCAAACGTCAACAATGGACAGTTCGCCAAACCATTCACATCAACATCGCCGGGATGAGCACTGGCACCGCGGCGTTGTTTATAAGCAACGCACAGAAACCGCACCCATTTAACAAGCGTCGCATATAGCAGCGAGGCAAAAGGCTCGTGCCGTATGCACAAGCATACAATATTAAATGAAAAATAGTTTTAATTTAAATGAAGCAATGGTGGACGGCACTGTACACACACACACACGTACAGTAGAGCATTAAGATTGCTACTCACCAGCTGGCGCGTTTACACAGCGACCGACTCGCGCGAGTATTCTGTCTTGATTAAACGCAGGCGATTACCTTGACCATTGACTCCGTTCTGTGTTTCGCAATTCTCATTTATATTTACGCTCAATATAAATTAAAAACAAACGCGCCGACTGACAGCGAAGGAGCAACTGGCCTCGTGCCAGGCGGTGCGTGGTGACGTCACGACGCGGCGGCTCATCAAAACGCGGTAACGTACCCGTCAGCGCGATGGCGTCACTTAAACGCGATGGCGTCAGAAATCTACGCACGGAGGTGGTTTGGGGCCCTGTGAGGCCGACGACGCTGATGCCGGAGCGCGTGACGTCATGACGTTGGAAGCGCGGTGACGTCACGACTCGCATGTTTCGCCTCGTGCAGAGTGTGGAGGGTTGGGCAAGGGATTATTTTGAGATTCTTAGGTTTCCAAGCCATACAACTCACAAAGCTGTGATCCCCCTACTAATTAAGTATGGGTTTAACACCAGTTACCCATGTCATCAACAGCAGCAGCAGTCAGGGTCAATCCACTGCTGAATGAAGGTTTATAAAGAAGCTACTTTAAGGACGGCAAATAAACAGTGTTGTACACCAGAAAAAAGGAATGGAAAGCCTCTCTGTCTCATGGGTCCCATGGCTCTGACAAGATTACTCCTGTATCGTGTTTCACAATTGGGGGCCATGATTGTTATGTAAAATCCAATTGAGTAATTTGATCTCAATCGAGGAACATTCACCGGGCACTTTTGCAATACCGTGCAATATAAGTCATAATTACTGGGTAACTAAAGGCATGGGATCAAAGGCTGAAAAGTGGAAAAAGAAGGAATGCATAGACCCATGGGAAGGAGAGGATCACGCCGATAACTGAACATTCGCAGAATTAAGATTCGTGTAAAGTACATATTTTTGTGATACTACGTTGGCAGTGGTGCATAAGCACAAATACAAAAAAAAACTCAACACATTTGGCAATAACAGTGTCCTAAAAATATTTTATTTGAATCATGATCCCTTTCATTTGCAGTCAAAGCGCTAACACCAGTGGCAGGTGATATCTGAAGCAGCCCTCGGTTCCCACCCACCCATTGTCTCCAACACGAACTGGCCAGCGAGGTGAAGTAGAGTAAAATAACCTCTATCACCGAGAAGGCTGGGGAAGGCTTAGATCCAGACATTGATTGGTAAAGGGCCGTAATTAATCTGATTGGTTACAAGGTTTTGTTAGGCAGTTTGATGTCTTCACCAGTTTAAACTTGGTCACAGTTTCTTCATTTTTAAACCGTGAAGTAAGGTAAAGGCGGAGCCCTGCGATATCCTGCTCACAGTACCGCTGGTGAAACAGCCTCGAGTCGAGTGTTCAAGAGCTCCGCTACTAAAGGGAATTTTCCCTGCTCTCCCACGCCGTCCAGGCATCCTGTAAGGGTGGGAGAGTACCCAACACTTTACCCCACCACACATAACCTGCCCATCGACCGTGCTCTACCCATGCACAATACTGCTGGGCCGATAGAGGCGGCGGGATTTAGGTAAATGTGCACCGCCGATGTTGCAGCTGCCGGGGTGGGAGATCGAACCGGTGACCTCTGGCTTTGCCCTGTCCAGTGCGCTCACCATTAGACCACGCCAGCGTCATAAGACGACGTGGAAATTCTACCCAGCACAATCCTACACACAACACATGGAAATACTGAGAGCCAACAAACCCTTCAGTAACAGTCTTCAACATGTTGACGAGAATTCACCGCAACAAAAAAAAGAATAGCGATGTGAGTAAAAAAACATGTGATGTAAATATTGTAATGAAAAGCATAAACGCCGCGTGTTCCTAATCCATACTGGATGTGGGGAGTGTTTCTGTACCCTCCACGTGTCACAGACACGTGTGTGTGTGCGCGTCTGACTTTCACGACGCACGAACTACAACAAACCGAGCCATGTCATGGGGATCTCGCACGTGTTGAACCACAACCCCTTGATATTAAAGCGCCTTTATATAAATAGCAACCCTTTTAAGCCAAACATGTGCTGGCTAACCCAGCCCGCGGTGATGTGTTTTATATTCCTTCCAAGTATGACCCGAAGCCAACTCCAGCCGCCCGATTCCATATCGCGGTCGTCGTCCTACTTTCGGGTGGCCATTTTTCAATATTTGTTCAATGTACTTACGGATTTTTTTTATTATTACAGTAACTTGCAATGCACGTGGGCTATAATTATGTGATTAAGATTTCAACTCCGTTGGTATAGCAGCAAGGCTCCGCAGCTATGAGATTATAAGTTTACATCCTGTCAAGGGTCGACTCAGCCACATCATCAATTATCACCACATTCATCACTGTTATCCACACCATCAATTAAGATCATCATCGCAACCATCATTACCATTATTATAATATGTCCATCATCTATTAATCATCAACATCAATCACTATTATCATACTCATCATCATTACATCAAGTATCACCATCATAATAAACCATCATCAGCATCGAATAATGTGCAGGAGGGATGTGTCGAATACCATAATCTTTAAATAATGCCCCACTTTGTCCTGGAGCCAGCCTTTGTCCTGTAGATAGACAGGTCTCTGCCATACGAACGTGAAATTTCCACCACTGGCGGAGGCCCACCAATTAAGAATAAGTGTTGCTCCACATTCACTTGAGCAGAGATACTTTGATTTGACTTGATCTATTGTGACAATGTGTTTTCAAGATAACGTTACAGTTCTGAGACTTTCGTATAAGCTTCAAATCAAGATTTCGTATAATCATTTACAGTGGGGGAGATGTTAACTACCTCGCCTGGTATGCAGGAGTTATGGGTTCGCTTCCGACCCTGACGCCTTAGAATCTGTATGGTCTCCACGTGGCCGGGTAGATTTTTCTCTGGGTCCTCCGGTTTTCCCCTCCACATTTAGAATCAACGTGCATTTAGAGTATTTGCCTGCTAGTAATATCCACACAATAAGCCAATTTGTTGGCCGATCATTTGTGGTCAGGTCGCTTCTGAAAAAGAGCTATATAGCTCAGTGGGCCTTACCTGGTACAATGGTAAGTTGTTTAGTTTTATTAGCATCCCTTTGCCAATTTACTGCTGGATGAAGAACTCTCCACCACGGCACGTTAGTCATGAAGCTCGTTGTGCCAATGCTTCACAGCGACTGGCAGTGTCGGTGTGGTTGTGTCGCGGTTAGCGCTGCGCTAAGAATCTAGGGACCCGAGTTTGATTCTAGCTCACGGCCAATACCAGTGACGATAATATGAACCAGGAACCAGTTCGGGGCCTCTGCTAAGTAGACTCAGCCTCAAATGAGTACCTGGCATGGTGTGTAAAAACATCGCCATTGGGAAGACAAAGGCGGTCGGGCGCGGTGCTGGTCCCCCACCCCCTGGTGTGCCATGCCGGCCTTCGTAGGTGCTCGCTAACAGCACTTGCCCCAACAGCATATTTTAAGTCTATGCGGGGGATCTTTGTCTTTGGTGAAGGGCGTGCCCAAGGACAAGTTGAGCTAACACATTCCTGCGGAGGGAGCTGGTAGGAACGTTGGGTTACTCGGTCAATGGCCAGGGTCAACGGCGGCGTGGTGTATTCCGCAAATATGCCCGACTGTGAGGGCGGGCACAAGCCGGCGTGAGTAGGTGAAACGTTGAGTTTTATAAGGGCACCACGGGGTGACCAGCCCCTCCCCACCCAGCCCCTCCCCACCCTCCCCACCCAGTCCCACCCTCCCCACCCAGTCCCACCCTCCCCACCCAGTCCCACCCTCCCCACCCAGTCCCACCCTCCCCACCCAGTCCCACCCTCCCCACCCAGTCCCACCCTCCCCACCCAGTCCCACCCTCCCCACCCAGTCCCACCCTCCCCACCCAGTCCCACCCTCCCCACCCAGTCCCACCCTCCCCACCCAGTCCCACCCTCCCCACCCAGTCCCACCCTCCCCACCCAGCCCCTCCCCACCCAGCCCCTCCCCACCCAGCCCCTCCCCACCCAGCCCCTCCCAGCCCCACCCATTTTTGGATGCACGACGGAGGGACACAATAATCCCCTGTGGGCTGATGTAACCAGAGGTTCCTACCAGTATAACTTGCCACTGCTAGCTAAGGCCTCCAGGCTAATAGTACAATACGTGAACTACCGTCTGTGCCACTGCTTCACCACGCCTTAGAATGTCTCTACATACATATACAAGTGTGTTCACTCACAGACATTTGATGTGATATGAAAGATCTGTTGTGTTTTCAGTCGTATCCAATATAATGACCTGCAAAGGCGCTAAACCCTGGAGCATTGAAGTATCGGATGCACATGCACACACTTCCAAATATATACACAAACCGCCGTCTTTAGAAATAAAAATGTATTTCAAGTCCCACTTTCTTTGAAATGCATAAAACAGTACATACATTTCACGTGTTTCATGAAACGTGATATTTTTTTAAAAAATATATATAAATAACTTACATGTTTTAATTACAATGTGGTAACGAAATTTAGTTGTGTTTATAAATATTGCCTTAAATACACATAAAATAAATACTAGAATGTTTACAGATGACAAACATTGTATCTCTGGAAAAAAGTGCCTGTAAAGTTATCTGATGTTGGTAATTCTCACAAGTACAAATACGCATGATAATAAACCATTAACTTATTAATTCTGGTCCAGCATCAGAAGAAGCTGCATAAACTAAATACAACGGAGATATTTAAAAAAAAATGTCATGAGGCCGTAATATCCTACCATATGTTTAAAGAATAAAAAAACAACAACTTTTTTTACCCCAAGTATTAGTTGTATTGCCTCCACGATGAACAATAAATGCCCATTCAAAAATCAAACATTTATACCGTATTGTACTTATATTATTATTAGAAATGAGACATGGGGCATTGTTGGCAGTCCATCAAATAGAAGTGTTAAAAATTGTTCCATTTCAAAGCAGTCAGCTGGCATAGCTTTCTAAATACTACCCCAGAGAGCCATGGTCGTGACCAATTATAGAGGTTAAAGTGAACTGAAATGTGTGATGTTAAAACAGCAGTTGCCCCACACAACTACGCACTTTTTGGGTGACATTCCTCGTCTCGTATTCTGCAGTAGAGTATATACAAGAGACATTTTTTGTTGTATAATTTGAATGCATCAATCATTACTTTTGTGATGCATGGATTATTCTTTTTCAGTAACAAGTGTATTGGTTAAAGCAACTTTTACAGATTGCATCTGTAAGCCCAGCCCGCTGAAAGGAATGCAATTGCTCTCGACTTCAGCTTTTTATTCAAAGGCCTTGTCTCAAGGTGTTTCGACACAGTAATGGTCTCTGGCGAGACTGGTCTCAAGCGTGGCATTGGTCACCTTGTCACGCATTTTGCTGAACACTATCAATCGTAGATTCGATTTTCTGTATCGTAACAAAAAAACTCGTATACATTTTATTATTGCTTCTTTTCCAAGTTCTTTCTTTTAGTTTTTATTTATTAAAATACTGTTAAAATGTATTTCTCATTGCGCTGACAGATAAACAAAAATGCCTAAGTGGGTTATTTTGTTAGTTGTCAAACATTATTTTTATTGAAGCGTTTAAACTCTAAAAGATGTGCTGCTGCTGTGCAACTTCCCCCCACCCCGATGTCTCATTTTTCTGCACTCAACCACTGATACGACTCGCTCCACACGAAACACACACTCCCACGTCACGTCTGTGTCCACAACACGTTCGAAAGCCACAACACGAGTTAACTTCCCACCGACGACAACGTAGTTTTACATTTTGGTTCCTTCGATTCCAATGTGTTCAGGGATGTCGAAAAGCAGAAACCTTTAACCAGTTGTATGTACGTATGTACGTTGAACTTCTTTCGCAACGTAAGGAGCCAACCACACTTACACATCTCTCCAATCAATTCCAGGCTTCAAGGTTGTCGTAAAAATTACGTTCTTCAATTCACATGGTCCTGTCCAAAGAATCCACGAGGGCACACCTCATTTGCAGATACATACACGTAACTTTTGACAATGCTTTTCTGTGATCATGTCTGTGGCCACCGTGCTGGGCTGTAAACAAGAGTAATCTGGAGCCCGCTGGCCTGCAGCAGCGCCGAGACTGGGGAAGCATCCAAGTGGCCTCATCTTCTCTAAGCTCCGGCATGAATTAAGTCGCACTGGCGGCGGCCTGGGGGAGGCCTTCATCCAGCAGTGGATTAACCATGGCTAAAGATGACGATGATGATGCTAACGATGTGTTGCAGATGCCGTTGAGCCAAACGCTTTCAGAAGCTCCGTGTTGAGCATCCATCACCTCCGTGGCTTTTCACACCTGGGAGAGAGGGAGCAATGAAGGTTAGGCCCTGTCACGGAGAGACATGATCTTTAATTTGTTTGCGATTGAATTGTGAATAAAGTGACTTGTTCACAAACGAAATAGCTTGAAAGCACTATAATGCACACTTTCATTGGAGCAACTTTCATATGGTTAACTACAGCATATTATACTCTTTGTGTCTTTCGGTAAAGTCACGTAGATAGACAAATAATAGATCACGACTTTTCGATCGCAACACAGGCAATCGTCTTCAGGTGAGAGAGGTATATTAATAACCATACTGGCATGGACGCGATCTTCCTATTAGTGTAGTTAATATAACAGTGTAGGTAATAATCTCAAAGTGAATTAATGTATATGCGTTGTGTTTGGTTGAAAAGAGGCTACGTGGCCTTGAGCAGTGTTAATAAACTGTCAGCAACAATGGCCAATGAACGAGAAGAGTTCCAGGTAGCACCAACAAACCATCTGGGAACTTCACAAAGAAAAATAACTATTTTTGTCTCTTCAGCAATGTAGGAATGCATTTTGTTATATACATGAAAATTTTTTGCGCCAATCCGAGCCTTACATGGACCTCGCTGCCAAGGATGAAAAGTTACGCGGAGAAAACCCGTGAAGTAATGTTGACATCATGCCAAGGTGCGCTGGGAGGTGGAGTCCTGGGGGAGTGATTGGTGCTATTCGAGTGTAACGATGACGAATGTTCATTCATAATACTACTCTTGTTGTTGTGGTGTTTTTCTTTTTAATCAGTTGCCGAGCACAGACCTTTTTTAAGCTAAGCTAAGCTTTGCAGGCAGAGCTTAGCTAAGCTTGCAAAAGAATACCATTCTATTGCACGAATCCTTTAAACAAGAGCTTCAGCGTGAATTGAGTCACACTAGCGGTGGCCTGGAGAGGCCTTCATCCAGCAGTGCATTAACCATGGCTAATGATGATTATGATGCTGACGATGCATTGCAGATGCCGGGGTCAGGGGCTTGGTATTGTTGAATCGATTGTGGCATTCCATTCACACGAATGTAAAGATTTTGACATGGGAATTTCCAGGAGACTAATATTGTTTCCCTAGGAATCGCCTGGCTCTGACGAGAATGCAGAACTTGGTAAGGAGATGCTGCTCACAAAAACGGCTCTGCCTCCCACGCAGACACTCACTTGCAGGTGTGTTTATTGAGCAGGAGCTTGTGTTTGCACACCATGCGGCAGCTGCACCTGCAGGTGTCGGGGTCCTGTTGTAACCGCGGTCCCGAGCAGGGCCTGCACCTACAAAGCACGGAGCAGACGGACGGCAAAAAGACGTGAGCTCAAACGCTCGAAAATAATCTCTCGCATGGGGGGGGGGGGGGAGTCACGGTTCACAAATAATAATTATCATCATCGTCGTCGTCGTCTCACAGCTGCTGTCATCAGCTGCTTTCACACTGACTGCACTTAATTAAAATAAAGTGAAACTCGAAAACCAGCCATGCTTTATCCACTGCTAGATGGCGGCTTTCCCCCCTCAGCGGTGTGGTCCGTGACGTATTCGGGACGCTGCCGGGGTTCTAATAGTCGGCACACTGGGCTAGCGGCCCAGACATTGGACCCATCCCCCCTGGTGCAGCGACGGTTAAAGTTTCTTAGATCCCCCGACCACCGCCTCTGTCACCCAGCAATGTAAATGGGCACAGCCGCAGTTAGTCGATCGGCAGGTAGCGTGTGGTGGGATGAAGTGTGGGTAACGCCCACCTATTACAAGACTTCTGACCGTTGCGGAAGATTAGGCCAAATATTATCCAGAGGGGCTTCTCTCGAGCTCCCTGTAGTGGAGGCTCTTCTGCCAACAGTGGCGGTGACTAAGCAATTGCAGGGCTGCACCTTTAACTTTTTACTTAAGTTTATTGCCTTCGTTAGCTTACGTTCAATCTTTAGTTAATGTGTAAGTGTACCTATTACAGTGCCTAGCACTAGCATGGCCTGGGGGCTTTTGAGTCATGGAAACGAAAGCAGTTTTGCAAATGGCACTGTGACGAGCATTGAGAGAGTATTAATACTTGTCGGAGAGAGTGTGCATGGTGATCCATTCATAGATGCCCCACTAAAATACCAGTGATAATATCAGAGAGAAAAACAAGATTTAATTTCAAAGCCTCGACATCTCCCCCACAAACTTGCAATAATACACCCATTAAATCTTTTATCAATGCCACCTCTACAAGATCTAGTTATCGCTTTCACAATATTCAACCATCTGTCCATAAGAAAGAGGGTAAGAGGGTGATTCGAAATCACTAGGGCCTCTGTGAATCGGTCACCCTGTATAATAAATTATCTCGTTATAGAAGCACAATGGCCGTGAGGTAGCGGGCACGCTGTGTTGTGTCTAGCGTAGCGACGGCGGTGCTGACTACTCACCCGCACTTGCAACTGTCGTGTTGGGCGAAGGACATCTGCTCTTTGCCTCCGCTGTGGAAAACGTTCAATTTAAATACCTGCAAAAGGCAAGAAACACACAGCGGGCACGGCCGCTTGTCACCACGAAGCGAGGACAACGCATTATTGCTGCCACAGCCATGAAAAAAATCACTGTTCTTTGCATTCTTGATATGGGGCAACTCTACTCAGCTGCGTTTAGCTCATTTGCAACTCTCATTTCTATTTGGTAGTCCTTTGCTCTGATGTGTATTCGCTTATTTTATTGTATTTTATAGTCCTCGACTTGACACATTTCATAACACTGACCGTATGTGCATTTAAATATAGCAGATTATTCTGTTCCGACTTACGAACCGTTCGAATTAGGAACGGGTCTCAGGAACGGAACCAATTTATTTTAAGCGATTGGTTTTGCCATTTTGGTGACCCACGTCACTCTTGCAAATGAGGCTCTCACTACGTCCGGAGTTCTCGCCTGGTTAAACAAAGTAGGCTTGAAACGTGCCCTGCTACGGAGCGTCCAAAGATCAAAATTCCGTCATGGCCAAATCCATTAACGGCACCAAACCTCGCTGGTGCATCGTTGTCGACCTTCTGCGCAGTCGACGCGCGACCTCCAAAATCTTCCCTAAGAGTTCTTCCCATCATCTGCTCCTGGATCTTCCCCCTTGGCTGCCAAACTCGTGAAACCCATGCCGATGAGCCAAAAAGTTTGAGCTTGGGTGCGGAAGTATTTTAACATTTGTTTGTTTAGACGGATGTAAGGTCATGATTTTTATTAGGTTCGTTTAAACCTCACGTGGTGGGCGCAGAGGACATTTTCCGCTATTAATAGGCTGGAGTGAAACATTGGCACAGTGGTTAGCGTGCTGCTGCGCGGAGAACCCAATGACCCCAAATTGATGACCGGCCATGCCCACCATCATTGGCGAGTTACAGCTGAACCGGGCCTGAGCCACCACCACCCCCTCCCCACCACTGACCAGCGGGGTGAAGTATAGTCAGACAATTACCACGACTAACATGCCATTGGGAGGCTTTCATCCAGCAGTGGATTGTCATCGGACTTTCCTTGAAAGTAGTATTATTATTATTCGTACCATTACTCTCATATTGCTCAGATGTAATGCTTAACAGGTTTATATGGCATGGTTATGCCAATGCAGGTCAAAGATCACGGTCATGTGAAATGCAATATACCATTACCAGTCCAGGAGGTTTACCTCGAGTAATTATAACCGTAGAGGTGATTTATTTACATAAAAACGCACTTCAAAGAGCAGTATTTTCACTCCAGGAGAGTAGATGGAGTATTTATGAAACAGTGAGCTGGGGGCACAGCCGTGGTGTGTGCTTCTATGCAAAGTAGCGTTCAGAATTTCCCTTTGTATCACCCCGCCGGCGTTGACGTGACGACACGCTGCTCAGGTCAGGGATGCGCTCAGAATTCACCTTCCACTGTACCCGTGGTATAATGTCAATAAAAACAATTCGCTTCGCGTAGAAGATTACAATCGTCGTGCTTGTGGAGACACCGCGGTGCCGCAACGCGGTCTGCAAGGCGGCGTATCCAGACACGTGCCCTGGCGCCATCGGGGACACGACGAACCCGACGACGCTACCGCGCCGTTGGAACGGCGGCCTCTAGAACGCCGCTGTGTGTGCGAGCGCGTGCTACTTTGGAATTTCAAACACTGGGACCAGGACCAATATTTGCTTGTCTGGGCCATAAATAGCTGTCGTGTGCCACTGGGAACCTTCCACTCGTGGGCAGAGTTCAAGGTTGGCGGCGAGGGTGTGGGAATGCACGTTTCACACGTCTCTAGCCTCCGGCCTGGCGGCCAATCGCGCTGCACCATCTCGGCGACTCCCTCCGTTGTTGCTCTCCAGGAAATTGACTCATCGGTCACGTGGCTCGACGGCAGAGGGTTTCAAGATCGAATCCTGGAGATACAAAGGTGGCCGTGCGTCTGTGGCGATGGCTATCGTTTGTGATCGCCAGGTCGCTTCTGACAAAGAGCGATATAGCTCAGTAGGTCTTACCCTGGCGACAATAAAAAAACTAGTTTAGTTTAAATAGCTTAGAGCGGCGTTTGGCAGGGCGAGTGGTGGGTGGCAAAGGAGGAGGAGAAAGATGCGAGAGACGACAAAGACTAAGACAAATATCCCCCATATAGCCTAAACAGACTGTTGGGGCAAGTGCTGTAAGTGAGGACCTATGATGATCTACCTAGGGGAGGCCCAGGAACGGTTCAGACAATCGTCCCTGGTGCCGGTCGCGAGCAGGAATAGAATTCGCGTCCGCCGGGTTTGTAGCGCAGCGCCAAGCGCTGACGAGGCTCACCTCGAGTGTGACGTTGGACTTGGCCGTGGGAAGGCACTCGCGCGTCTCGTCATTGCAGCAGCCAGAGCAGCGCATGATGGCGACGCAGGACGGGTGGTAGCGGATGTCCGTGTCCCCCGGGTACTCCGCAGCGACGCTCACGAGCGTCTCGCGGGGCATGCACGCGCTTCGCTCCATCACCCGCTCCAGCGGCACCACTGCTTTCCACGCCACAGGGCACGCACGTGGACGTTAATGTGTGCGTCAAAACGCGTGCGTACGTGTTGTGTACGTGCGGGCGCGTGTGGGTGTTCGTGCTCAAACGTGATCAGCAGTGCAAGTGTGTCTGTGTGTAACGCAGCAATTGGGCCGAGCCCCGCTCTGTTGGTGGCCCAGACTTCCATGGTCCTACGGTGGCGATCTGTTTATCCAGGGGAGCTCATGTGACAAACCCCAGAGAGATAATGGTTGCTGATGGTGATGGGTAGTAATGGCTACTGATGACGGTTGATAATGACGATGGCGATGATGGATCGGAGGCTCCAGCTCTCATGAGGAGAGCCACTGCCGGCGTGACCCCGCTGAGTGCACCTCACCAGGTGCTGCTCATGTTATTGACCCTTGAGGGACGACGGGGCCCCGAGTCGACTGATGACTTCACAGGCATTGGCTCCCCCTGCTCGACTGCACTGAATAGAATGAACCTATATGAGATGACCGGGCATATACCGACCTCCACCGGTGTTACTCTTTGGTTTTTTCGGTAAAGTCACGTAGAAATAAGAATTTTATTTAATTACTATTTCTTATTTATACGTGACTTTACCGAAAAAACCAAAGAGTAATTCCTGAAGTCACGAAAGCACCAAATCAAGTTCTCCACCGGTGTGGTCCACAGCCCCAACTGGCTCAATAACCTTCTTACAGGAGTTCAGCCTACCAACTTACACACGGGTTGAGCACGTGACGTTGAGGTCAAAGGTACACTGCACGTCCCTGACCCTCTGTGTTACCCCTAAAGAAAATGTTGACACATGCCAGTATAGTGAATGAGCATTATATATTTTTTACACCACACCGTCACTATCGCTAACCTGCTGCTGTTGCTGTTCGTCGTTTGTTTTAGATGTGCATGTGTTCGTTTGTATGCGACATTGTTTGCGCGCAAGAAACGTGTTTTGCCAGGTTTTAAAAATTACAAAACGATATTCAATTCGCCCAACCGGGGGCGCTTGGGACACGTTGAGGCACACCCAACCCTCCTTAAAAGTGCGTTTCGAATGTTTACAATTCCAATATCCACGGTTTATTTAACATCAAAAGTAGATTTTTCCACTTGAAGCTACTGCTGTTCGTCTCGGCGATTACGGTCACCCTGGTGCCCAAACAGACCGGCGCCGTTTGGCATCTTACAGGTGGGCGACTCCGATGAACGGTGATGTTCAACAGTTCCGGCCTCCCCCACCTTTACCAGTATGCACCGAGCAGCGTGGCGAGGTTTGGTCAAACGACTAACTCCCCTCCCATGTGGTGGGAGTGTTGGCGAGGTATTTCATCTTGCGGTGAATAGGCAGAGGGCTGTATCACAACACGGCGGGTAATGTGGAGAGATTTACCTTCTACTGAACGGCGAGATGCGAGGCTCTTGGCCTGAAAAGTACAGAGAGAGAAAAAAAAGGGATCACTTAAACCACCTCCAATCACAAAACGTCTGCCCTGCATTTCATTTTCCCGTCTGCAGCATATCGCGCATAGGCGAAATCGTAACACTTTAAACACCTCCCCCACACAATTGTATTCACGCAGCAAATCGACAAAGGCTTGCAAAATGCTCTGCAAGGCAACGAGCGGCGTAGCCATCGAGAGCATGGAGACGGTGCAACTGCCCTGGGCCACACGGCTAGAGGGGGCCCAGCCACCGGGCTACCAAGAGCCTGAGGTGGCTGGGTAGCTGGGTGGGTGGGTGGGGGGAGAATTAGACATGCCCCCCCCCCTTCTACCCCCCTCATCCCCCTCCCTCCCTCCCATTTCATTCATTTATTGCACCACCATCACCAGGTCCCATGCCAACCACGCTATGCCACTGACGGCAACCGCAACCGACATCTTGTCGAACCCAAATCCTGAAATGTTTGGCAGTGGTTTATAAAGGAAAAATGCATTTTGAATTAGGAAAGAGGGACTTTTGAGTACCTAAAAGCTAAACAAAATGACGTAAAAATATAAAGAATGTACAGTAAAAACCAACATTTCTCTCGGCTCAAATGAGCACTGGGCAATGTGAAACGCTCTGCCACGATGCGCCGTATTTTCCCCGTTAATCGAGAGGCGTTATCCGAGCGTGGTCTCTCACCCTGGCTGACTCCCGATCTATGCGTGAATGGCAGATAAGGCAACGGGGAAATGGCCGGGCTGTGAAGAAGGGGGCTGTGGTCAGGCACGGCACGGCCCAGGAAACGCGACGTGGTCGGGCTGGGGGTTGAGCGGCGTGCGAGAGAGTGGTGGCAAGCGGTAGGCCTGCAGGGGTTTGGTAAATTTCCACAGCTCGCGGAGGCCAACGCAGGTGATTACAGGGCGCTCGCTATTGTGTCTGGCGAAAATAAAGACCGTGTGGGGCGTTATTTGATTACGCCCGCTTTGTCTACACACCGGTTCTGGGAATGAAATTCGGTGGAAGGAAAAAAAAATACCCAAGCAGAAGTCTTTTCAGCCACCTTCCACATTTCCAACTCGGTCAGCGCGATGTTCTGAACTCAGTGACAACTACATCCTCCCCAATCTGTTTAAATTTCACAGTTGCGGTCACCAATGCAGGCAGCCCCGACACCGCACTCGCCACGGTGAACCGTCTCCCTGCCTCGCCGTGGTTGGGCTTGTCCGTGACACGTCGCCGTTGCAATCCCCCCCCCCCACCCCCGCGGCCCCCCACCCGCAACCCGGCCCCTCTGGCACGCGATGCATTGTTCAACATCTCTCGCGTTACCGCGCAAGTTTGCGCAGTTGTGATACCGCGCGGCTCCACCGGCGTGCGTTCGCGTCCCCCGTTCGGCAGGATGTCCCGCGTTTTTGGATCCTCAAGAAGCTCCCGGTGCGTGGAACAAAACGTCGGACATCATGCCGAACGGGGCGCGGTACCACCCAAAACCACGTTGGAGACCTGTCGTGCGATTTATTATTATTATTATAAAAGACGCTTCTCATGAATTAAGCGAAAGTGTCTTCTGGCGAACCGAGCAAAGGGGTGACGCTCATTTCCGTTAGTGGCCCTGAGCCAGCGGTGGAAATTCCAAATTCCCACTGTGGGTGCACATTCTATCTAAAATGACGATTAGGAGAAACCTTTACGTCACCGCGTGATTAACACCTCTGTCTACCAAAGCGAGTTCATTTATTTGTTTTCCTTCGAACTTAAAAGTGTGGGTCCTCCCACCTCTTCCGAGACATCTTGGCCAGCGCGGAGCCGAAGGCAAGGTCCCCCGTAGAGGGGGCACCCTACAGTCTCCTCGAGGTGAAGGTCCTGCTGAGCAAGAGATTTCAGGGCTGCACCTTTATCTTATAGTCGCAAAGCATTTCCCAACACACCAGGTGTGGCTGAGCGCCCCAATGGAAAAATCAACACCAGGTGTGGCTGAACACCGCTCATGGAAAAATCTTTTTTAAATCGAGATTGAAAATCCATTTCTTTCGAGCTGCCGTTTGTGTTGAGTGTGTTGCCTTTACCCCGCACCCCCGATTCGCGCCGTTGGCTACTATGTACGGTGCGAAAGAAGTTCTACATACGTGCACACAATACTTTCCCAAGCAGTTCCTGCCACTCCCAAGCGGTGTAAAAAAAAAAACCCACACACAAAGCTTCTCGCAGCAATTACACTGTCTGTAGACTTTGATTGTCATAGGGGGATTGTGCTTGCACAGGTCAGTACAGCAAGTAGGTTAATGATGGGTTAAACGTTTAGATCTTGAGAGATATCTTTACAATCAAAGTTGTAAAAAAAAGTGTTTAATCGATCAGCACTTATAAGTTGTATTGCCGTGAACTTTGCAACAGAGTCGCAGGGCACTAATAACACATGCATCGTACAGCCCAATGCCTACTAGCTAGCCACTTAAAGGCTTGGGGGCAATTCCCTGGTTATTAAATGTTATATATCTCTTAAATTACATATATAAAAAAAAACGATATAACTGCATTGGCAGCAGTGCACACGATAAAAACACACAAAGTCTTCGAAAAAATATATTCACATAAAGTATCTGGCAACATTTCAGGTAATGGCCTTTATTCATAGCAGAGCAAAGACAAATATCCCCCTATAGCCTTTAACAGACTGTTGGGGCAAGTGCTGTCAGCGAGTACCTATGCAGGCCAGCACGGCACACGACGAGGAGTGTGTGGGTGGTCAGCACCATGCCCGGCCGCCCCTGTCTCTCGAGTGTCAATATTTAAAAGACCGCGCCAGGTACTGATTTGAGGCTGAGTCACTCACACCAGAGCGATCAATGCATCTCCTGTAATGGCTTTACGTGAATCTCCGCCTGGCGGAGAGCACGGGAACTGCACTGTAGTTCCCGCATTGACCGCGGGTAAGAGCGGGTGAGGCACTGCACGCCACGTTGTGCGGTGTTCAGACGCTACGTTCCTGCAGGCACGTAGCCCCTGGGCACACTCACACAATCATAAAACCCTCAACAGCGCTGTTTAAAGTTCCTTTTGAGCCGATAACAACTTACCACTTTTAAATACACATATACACAATGATACATGATGGATGTTGTCTGGGTTAAAGTCAAATGCCAATGTGTTTCCTATCAAATCAATCAATTATAAAAGCTCTGTTCAGAGCCTGAACAGACTGTTGGGGTAAGTGCTGTTAGCGAGCACCTATGAAGGCCGGCACGGCACACGAGGGGGTGGGTGGCCAGCACCACGCCCATCCGCATTTGTCTCCCCAGTGGCGATGTTTACATATCACACCAGGTACTCATTTGAAGCCGAGTCGACCTAGGGGAGGCTCAGGACAGGTTCAGATAAACGTCACTCGTATTGGTAGCCGTGAGCGGGAATCGAACTTGGGAGGGCCGGGCTCGTCGGGCAGTGCACTAACCACTGCACTACCGCTCCCCATTATGTATATGTGTGTGTGGATATATATACACATTGGTTACTATGTGGATTGTCCAGTGATGGTATATCGATTGAGGTTCCATGCTTATTCTTTTCAAAATGGAAAATCTATAGACGTTTCGGTATGCTGGGCCCTTTTCAGGGTATGTAATTTTAGAACATGTAATTGTGGGATTGTGACATCTCAGGACCGTGAGAGATGACAGGGACGGGATTGGGGAGACCTTCATCCAGCGGTGGATTGATCATGGCTGCGGCTTCTGCTGCCCATGAAGTGTGATGTAACTGGGAGCCGAATAGAACCTTCACTCAACCCACGGTTGAATTGGAAGTTGACATTGATTTAAATAGCACGTGATAACGCGTGATAAGAAGCAGTAAAACACTAAATTATTAATTTATTTGACAAACGCCGGCATGAATCCACGCCAATGAAGGACTCACGCGCAACCCAATTAATTACATGATCTCGTTTTTTTTCACTGTGGGAGTCCTGAGAGACAATTTTTTTTATCGACCTAGCATCAGCAAAGATATTTTTTGTCGTCACTTTGTTCAATATCCCGTGGTTGCTGTGAGAATAAAAAAAAAACCCGGTCTAATCTTGGAAACTGGGTTATGATGGTGGAGAATATGAATGTCCTGTGAGCCCAGACTTGATATTTCACTTGTTGGTACCACATGAAGCTTGCATTAATTGTGGCGGTTACAATTTCTCGATGTGGACATTAACAATGAATTAACGTAAGGACAGTTAAAAACAAGTGGGATTATCAAGTAATTCGCTCTTATCAGCCGTGTAAATAAATGGATGCTTCTAAAGATGTTGTCGATACCTTAGGTGGTACCGATTTCTGCTTTTGCCTGTGGACTATGGATGGCAGAGCAACCGACTAAAACGACTCCAGTTCAGCACAGCACACTCCATCCACTCTGTGGTGGAGTCCCAACTGACACTGCGAGATGCAGCTGGGAGTCACATCGAACCATCGTCTCTGTATTACTCAACAAATTCACCGGCAATGGGATTCGCCAGCCAACCTTGTGTAGGTTACACTCCAAAGGAGACGAATTACTCAGTTCACCGATTATGCCACGCGTACGAGGGGACACCCACCGAGGATGACGGGGAGGAGATGATGTTGGTGGACCGATGAAGAGATGATGATGATGATGGAGCGATGAAATCGGTTTACGTGCAGGTGTCGGATGGATTGTTGCATCGCAAGATCGTAAGATGTGGCGGCGGCTTGGGGAGGCCTCCATCCAGCAGTGGATTGATCATGGGTACCGATGACCGATTAAGTGGGACCGCATCTATATTTGCAGGTGTGTGTTTAGCACGGGGCTTAGAGTCATGCAGCGCTCAAGGCTGCCTCAAAAGTGTGAAAGCAGTCAACCTCTAGACCACAGTTTTTGGGTGACCCAAATTGGGAAACGCCAAAACTGTATTTGGTTGTTTCTAGTTACAACAAATGGCTCCGCTACAAGTGCCACATTTCAGTTCCCTGGCCCTGTCGACATCATTAAACTCTGCATTAGTCACTCATGCACTCACCAAGTCACGATCTCCCACCGATACGTGCTACAGAATCATGACGTGGGGCCCACCATTCCAGCTGCGAAACAGATTTGTCTACGTCTGCTCTTGTCTTTAGCGAGTCGGATCGCTTAGCCTCCAATGGCAATTCTGAGTCGCAGGTACAAAGTGAACGGCTTAACAATCACCGAGTGCTATTGTACAACGTGGTCTATGTATACATACCCGACCGGTTTCTCGTAACTCTCTTTAGAACACGTAGTTCAATTAGGTTAATATGAAAGCGGTTGGCTCCATATCTTAGAGTTTTATCAATTTGAATTCGCGTATTCCTGTATTGTGATTGGTTGGAGACACGTAGAGGCTTAGCGACATTTAGGTTACTTTAGTGGGGTATGTATACTATACAGTATACGGTATATTAATTGATCACCCTGGTTTTAGATGCTGTATACATCGCATATTGTACAAGATCATAGACGAACCGAATTTCCTTCTGCGTTCATCATTTAGCCCCATGCAGAAGCTGTCCACACCACGCACATTATCCAGCAGCACGTGTTTAAGCGCGCAAACTCCGCGCCGGTTTCGACCTCCTGGGTCTCATCGGCACGAGTCGGTCTTGTTAAACGAATGCCGCTGGCAGTGACGAGCGGATGCCGTTCGACGAGCGGCACTGAGGCCGCGCGAACTCCGCACAGCAGCCCCGCTGGGGCCTCTCCTCACCTGCAACACCGGCGTGACGTACACGACGAGGAAGAGCACGAACCGCGTCGCCTGCATGTTCCCTTCCGACAGCACGTGTCTCTCCGGGTGGTGATGATGGTGGTGATGGTGTTGTTGTTGTTGCTGCTGCTGCTGGTAGCTGTGATTATGATGACCCTCCAAGGATAACATTGATTACCGCGGTTAGAATCCTGCGTGCTCCCAGCAGCGATCTTCACACATTGAAAGTCTTCTGTATTTGTAAATCTTCTGTCGTTACTTCTTTAAAGCTGCCCGGTCTTCGGAGCCTACTTGCGTTTCTTCTTCTATCGTACGATTACTTGTCTTACAGACCCTAAAATGTAACCTTCTTTCGAACTTCGCCAAGCTATCGGCTGGATTCGCGTGCGACGATACAGCCGACAGCACAGACGAACTGACAGCATCCACGACTAAGATGCCACGCAAAGGCAATTCAAAGCTGGCACTTTGTAATTAACTCACAGTGCTCGTTTGGGACAATGCTGCTTTACACTATCTCTAAATGCCAACAGCTCCCTGTATTCGCTCGTCCTGAATTCGCAGCTGTGGTGCGCGCACAGAGAGAGAGAGAGAGAGCGGCAGAGACAGGGGACGCCGTTCGCTTGCTCGCGGCTACTGTCGCAGTGATGCGCTGTACGCGAATTGGCATTCTCGTTTCTGCTCTTATAGCCTCGGCAGAGGGAGGAGGAGGGGAAGGGTGGGCCAGGGGAGGAGCCGTCGCCCGCTGAGGGTGGTGGGGGTGGACCGCTGATGATGAACTGAGCCTAGTCCCGGGACTCGCTTAGGTCTACTCAGCCTCAAATTAGTTGCTGTACCTGGTGTGGTGTGTAAACGTCGCCACTGGGGGTGGGGGGGACGAAGGCGGCCGGGCGTGGTTGCTGGCTTTATCCAACCCCCGCCTCGTGTGCTGCTCGCTAACAGCACTTGCCCCCAGCAGGCTGTAAAGGCTACACGGGGGATCTTTGTCTTTGGAGCGACGCCAGCTCCAGCACTCGTGGTGGGATAGCGGTTGGCTCAGGGATCGCCAACCCGCGCCTCTCGAAGGACCGCTTCGTGCCGTCTGATTCCTCGAGGGCCACCGGCCTCATTCACGGGTGCCATCGCGGCTCCGCACATGTGGACGGTTTCCTTTTTATTTTTACAGAATGCGAAAAAAAATTCTCCGCTCATTATTTCGGACCTGCCAGCAGCTTAACACGAGAGGGGCCTTCTTGCACGGGAGGCTTGTGTTGTCATCACAATACATCCGTTTAATGTTTCTCTAACTTAATTTATAGTTGTACTGTGATTAAGTAAAACAAAAAAAAGACATGTCTGGCCGAGCCGACTTACGCTTCAGGGCAAGAGTTATTCGATGTTCGTTGACGTTTGTGCACTTTGATTTTCCGTTTTCCGCGTGACCGTGACCCGGATCACTCTTGCGGGTTGAGACTTCTTGTCCTGGTCTCCCTGAGTTCCCACCGAGTTAAACAAACTAAAACGTGGACGATGAAACGTGGACACATGGCGCGCGAATCCTCCAGCTACGTGACAGGCGCCGCAGAGCCGGAGGTCAGCTGCGACCGCACCGATCATCAACAAAGACCGCGAAACCCTCTCCTGCCTCCCCCATCTATAGCTGTAGAATCACCACTTGCCCTTTACCATCAGCAACAGCAGCCACGATCAATCCACTGCTGGATGAAGACGTTGTTAGTCGTGGCGGAGTTGCGGTTGTTCTGCGCATACTTCGCCACGCTGTCGTCTGTCCAGCCACCTGGTTCGGAACTGGTGCCCTGACCCGGGACACGGGAGCTTCTGACGCCACGTCAAGCCCGTGGGCCGGTGAAGAAGCCAGACGTTGCGACGTCAGAGCAAACAAAACGACTTCCCATGTGCGTGTGAGACGATGAGACGTACACTCGAGAAGCTGTCTTAATCTCCGGATTTAAAGACGCTCTGGAAAGTAAGACGCACGGTTAGAGTACACCCTGTGTCAATACAGCTATACAAGTCTGGCCACACACAGTTACCGGATGATAAGAGGCACCTCTAACTTTTGCTTTAAAATGCAGGGGTGGAGGTTGCTTTTAACATTTACAGAGAATACGGCAACGCCAGTCATTCTTGGAGGTGAGAATGCTGTCGATAATGTTTACATGATAAAGATCACGCCCGTGATTATATTTACCAGAAGAAACCCTACGCAAACGCGGGCACGTGTAAACTGAGATTAATTGACTGAAAACAGCGTAGTACTGTATGAAACATCTTAATATAGAGGACTGCAGAGCCTGGGCAAACGTTTATCGCCAGCTCACCGCCTGGCTGCTTTTCAACTTGTCTCTGGTGATTGTGCGATGCAAATTAATACAAATCTCTCTATATAATGGTAAATAAAAACACAAACAAAAACAAACGTTATAAATTACAAACTTCTGCGAAAGTATTTTCAGGAACTCGCTTGCTGTACTGCCATCTCCTGGATAGTCAGTAGTCAAGCAGGTCAGGGAGTTTCACAAATCTTGATATGATCCACCGGCCCGAGCCTTCTCCGAGCCGCATGGCAGGCGGCGTGCCACGCCACTCAGATTGATTAATGCCCTGTTTAGATGGTGGCAGGCAGCGGTCGCGATTACTATGTATAATGGTTATTGCGATTATAATTGACAAAAACAATCATACAACAATGCGTTTCAGTGTGAAGACATCACAGCGGATGATAATACGATGTGTTTCATTGTTGATACAATTTATTATTGAGATGTTTGTTTTATGAAATACATTTTTTTCTGGTTGAGAGACAAGGAGAGGAACACGTGACTTCGAGAACATACGCAGGCAGGTAAATGGCAATTCAAACCGTTCATAAACATAAGCGTGCTTGGGCAGGGCACGTCTGGGCAAGTCAGGGCTCTGGTTAAGAAACCCGACAGAGTGGCAGCTATGAGAAATGGAACGCGTCCCAGAGGCAGTCCGCCAATGAGATGGAGCCATGCGATCAGCCGGTGTGCAGGTGGATTGTGACATTGTGCTTGCTAACAGCCATTGCCCCAACAGTATTTCAAGGCTATACGGGGGATCTGTGTTTTTGTTACATGGTCGGATCGTGGTGACGGCATTATAACAGCTGTACATTGACTACGGCTGCTGCTGATAATGACTTGTCATCGCCACGATTTGCCATCGTTATCTATGCGGTTGTGCGTGCGATACAGGGAATTCATACGAGTATTTGCAGCCTGACCCCATTCCCACTGCCCTTCCACGCAGACCCGTATAAAAAAAGAAGAGTGCAACAAAAGGCACGTGGATGAGGTGGACGTGGTGGCGCAGCCAGTCTCGTGCTTTCAAGCCGAGTTCTCAGGTGACAGCCACGTGCCCGGTCACCCGATCCGCCCTTGCAGGAGCAGCAGCGGCAGCGCAGTCACGCAGGCGGGCCAGCATCGCGCTCCCACACTCGGCTTACGTGGATGTCTGCACGATTTCATCACTATACTGATGTCACGTTCAACAATTAACACGCTCGCTAGAGGCCCATTCATAATAATACAGGATTATTGCTGCTGTTGCTGGAGCTAATGATGATGATGATTGTGTTGGTTGTGGGTGTGCTGCTACTGCTGCCGCTGAAGATGACACGATTGATGTTATTTATAATGCGAGGCGATGATGGTGATTGTGGAAATGGTGGTGGTTGTACTACTGATGCAGCAGCTGCTGCCGATTGTGAGCCAATGCAACTTCATTCCACCGAAAGCTAAAATTTCAGCAAAATATATACCGTACATGTAATAGATTAATCAATTAATTAATTATTTTAAGAAGACTTACATGAAGATATAAATATACGAGGCTTAATGTCACATGTAATGTTTTCTGTAGTTCAGCCCCAGACAGCTCCGGATGAAATTTAGCCCTGATAATGAGAGCCCCGTTTGCCCATTAAAAAAACAAATCCATGAGTAAAAAAACCTCGTAATTTATGACCACATGGAATAAAGAACGCTCTTCATGCGTTCACTCTATTGCTTGCAGTGCTAGATTTGGTTAACTTTACACAATGATGTGTATTACACTGAATGGATTCATCAATTAAAGTAAATGCTAACGCTCACGACACATGCTCGAGAACAAATGGATGATTGCAGATGTTATTACATTGCTTTATTTATTTATGCAGGAGAGGCACACTGAGTTCTAGAACCCTTTTGCAGGAGGGCCCTGCATTTGTTTTTTTTATTTTAAGTTGTTTGTGTATATAAGTGCGAGGGGACAACGCTCTATCCCCTAGTACAGATGGAAACCGATGGCGATTAGTCCACATGCTGTATCGCCTTCTCCTGGCGAGCCAGGGGGCTGGCACCTCGACACCCACTGGAAGGGAGTTTCACGACACGTGTGTGATCCAACAACCCTCGCCGCTGCCTCCACAGTGCTGCATGGATCACAGGCTGCCACCTACAGAGCCACCCACCTGCTAATGGGCCAGCATTACGCCTTCCGTCACTAGAATCCGCTACGATCATCACGGTGGAAAAAAATATAAATCGATTATTTAACATAATCACGACTCCCCCGTGACAATGTAATGACGAGGTGGCATATTAATTATGACTGATGCGTAGGTAGAGAGTGGGCAGAGAAGCACCTTCATCCCGTCACCTGTAAGCGTCCGTCATTACGTGTGATGTAACATTGCAAGGCTATTGGGACTCGCGCCCGCCCGCCCTCCCGCCTCTTGTTGACATTAGTCCGTGATGCAGCTGCGTTGACAGTACAAGTAGCAAACTCACCAAAGTTCGTCATTAACACTGCCCTTCATTCTCTATGCTATATGAAGGGCCATTGCCCGAAATGTCGCCTATTATATTTATTTAAGACCACTGTTATTGACGAATGTGTTAAGTCATATGTACTGTATCGGGTTTATATATATACATTAATATAGCTGTTTCATGTGGCAAAGGTAAAACATCCGTAGTCATATCTTAACTTAAAGATTTCGCGACTGCAGGAATTCACATTCTTTGGGTCTGCATTCACGAAAGCTTTAAGTAAAGATTTAACCACCTCTACGGGGAGGGTTTCCACACCGATTTCTGTATTATTTTTTCTATCTACGTGGCTTTAGGGAAAGGCCCCAAAAATATACGTAGTCATGTTTAAGAATAATACAAAAAACTTGGGGGGGAAACCCAACACAGAGATCCCCCATATAGCCATTGGCAGACAGTTGGGGCAAGTGCTGTTCGCGAGCACCTGTTAAGGCAGGCACGGCACACTTGGGAGTGGGTGGCCAGCACCACGCCCAGCCGCCTTTGTCTCCCTCGTTGCGACATTTTCACATCACACCAAGTACTCATCTGAGGCTGAGTCGACGTAGGGGAGGCTCAGGACCGGTTCAGATCATCGTCACGGGTGTTGTTGGCGTGTCGTAGCGCAGCGCGCTAACCATTGCTCCACCGCTCCCCATGGCACACCCCACACTTACACACATCACCAACTGATTCAGTTACGCAACGACCACGTAGCAAGGGAATCGTCTGCGACTCCTACTTTCTACTCCAACATAAATGTTAAAACTTTGCTTTTGCTGCGTGATGCTGGCCATTTTCTAAAGTTGGGCAAATGCAGAAAATGAGTTTCGCTCCGCGTGTGCGATGCCTGTTCCACGCAAATCGAGAGCAATCCTTGCATCATCACCACCACTACCAACCCTTCAAGATCCAGTGGTTTGTGACGCATGCCTGTCCTCAACCCCACCCACACGACCCTTACACGCCGGATATTAATTATATATACACAGCATGTATTTACAATAGATCATGCATTGAATGGGAGTTTGTCTTTGAGTCGGAGCCCTGATTGAAAAAAGCTTCACATTTTTGGACCCCATCCCCTGCGTTTGGAAATGTTTCGATCTGCCACTCTCCATCTGTCGTGTTAGAATTCTAACACGAGCGCGGCACGGACCACAAAGGGGGGTGGGGGGGGGGCACAGAAACTCCACGGACTCTGTGGCCCTGGCCCCAACCAGGTGGGGCCCGCCAACGGGAGCGGGGATTTGTATGGGAGGAAGGGGGGAAGACGAGCGAAGACGAAGCAGCAGCAGCACGAGTAAGGGGGTAGAAGGGACCGCGAGGGGGAGGGAGGGGGACGCTCAGGGGGGTTCGATCCGCCCCTCTGATTGGTCCGTGCCGCGCCCGGCCCCTTGCACGCGAGACTCCCTGCAGACGGCCTCCGCATCGCGCGGAGCTTCCACGCGCGATGCGGAGGCCGTCTGGAACGCTCTTGCGTCCGATATTAGACAGCCGCCGGAGCTTTGCACTTTTAAATAATCTCGGTTGAAAAATAATTTGTTTATAAACTGCTTTTGTGTTTAGTTTGTTGTCCTTCACCCGTACCTTCAATTTGCACGGTTGGCTACGTAAAATCCAGGACATAAAGGGTTATTATATATTGTAACAAATCGCATAAGGTTATTTCATTTATTTTAACGAACGTTAATTAACATGAATGCATGATCCATGAATTCCCTTTTCCAATTAATGTAGACCTATTTTATATAGATTACAACTGCCATCTTTAGCATACATACAAGCTAATTGTGCTCGTCCATCTTTAGTCAATTTTCTATCAATTTTTAAATGCCACCTTGAAATGGAGAAGATTTTATGACAATAATGAAAATAAATTAAATATTAACGATTGCATCTGTTATGATTCATGATAGTTGGCTACGCTTGGTGTTAAAGACACTCTTCTCATCATTATCATCATCAGCAGCAGCCATGATCAATCCACTGCTGGATGAAGGAAGGCCTCCCGCAAGGCGTCATTATCTCTCACGACCCTGCCATGTCCAACTCGACCGTGCACCTAGCACGGACACCGATTACAGGCGTTCTAGCTTTGTAACTCCTGTAATATAAAATATGAATACAAATATCCCGGCAGCCAACACCAGTGACAATTATCTGAACCGGCCCTAGGCCTCCCCTAAGTCGATTCAACCTCAAATAAGTACTCCGTGCGATGTTTATAAACATCGCCATTAGAGAGACAAAGGCGGCCGGGTGTTGTATTGGCCACCCGCCGTCATCGTTTGCCGTTCCGGCCTTCACAGGTGCTCCTCGCGAGCAGCCCTTGTACGGGGGACCTTTGTCTGTCTATGTGCCGCGTGGATCGTTAGCGACACGTGCCCCAGTCAGTGTAAACTCCACGTGGGATTGTGGTTGTGTGAGTAAGGTGAGATATAGTAAGAGTGAGATAGTAAGAGTGAGATATAGTAAGAGTGAGATAGTAAGAGTGAGATAGTAAGAGTGAGACAGTAAGAGTGAGATAGTAAGAGTGAGATAGTAAGGTGAGATATAGTAAGAGTGAGATAGTAAGACGATATAGTAAGAGTGAGATAGTAAGAGTGAGATAGTAAGATGATATAGTAAGAGTGAGATAGTAAGAGTGAGATAGTAAGATGATATAGTAAGACGATATAGTAAGAGTGAGATAGTAAGAGTGAGATAGTAAGAGTGAGATAGTAAGATGATATAGTAAGAGTGAGATAGTAAGAGTGAAATAGTAAGAGTGAGATAGTAAGAGTGAGATAGTAAGAGTGAGATAGTAAGGTGAGATATAGTAAGAGTGAGATAGTAAGAGTGATATAGTAAGAGTGAGATAGTAAGAGTGAGATAGTAAGGTGAGATATAGTAAGAGTGAGATAGTAAGACGATATAGTAAGAGTGAGATAGTAAGAAGTGAGATAGTAAGACGATATAGTAGGAGTGAGATAGTAAGAGTGAGATAGTAAGAGTGAGATAGTAAGACGATATTGTAAGAGTGAGATAGTAAGAGTGAGATAGTAAGACGATATAGTAAGAGTGAGATAGTAAGAGTGAGATAGTAAGACGATATAGTAAGATGATATAGTAAGAAGTGAGATAGTAAGACGATATAGTAAGATGATATAGTAAGAAGTGAGATAGTAAGACGATATAGTAGGAAGTGAAATAGTAAGATGATATAGTAAGAGTGAGATAGTAAGAGTGAGATAGTAAGAGTGAGATAGTAAGAGTGAGATATAGTAAGATGCTATAGTAAGAGTGAGATAGTAAGATGATATAGTAAGAGTGAGATAGTAAGGTGAGATATAGTTAGAGTGAGATAGTAAGATGATATAGTAAGAGTGAGATAGTAAGAGTGAGATAGTAAGAGTGAGATAGTAAGACGATATAGTAAGAGTGAGATAGTAAGAGTGAGATAGTAAGAGTGAAATAGTAAGAGTGAGATAGTAAGAGTGAGATAGTAAGGTGAGATAGTAAGAGTGAGATAGTAAGAGTGAAATAGTAAGAGTGAGATAGTAAGAGTGAGATAGTAAGAGTGAGATAGTAAGACGATATAGTAAGAGTGAGATAGTAAGAGTGAGATAGTAAGAGTGAGATAGTAAGACGATATAGTAATAGTGAGATATAGTAAGAGGTGAGATAGTAAGAGTGAGATAGTAAGAGTGAGATAGTAAGAGTGAGATAGTAAGAGTGAAATAGTAAGAGTGAGATAGTAAGAGTGAGATAGTAAGAGTGAGATAGTAAGACGATATAGTAAGAGTGAGATAGTAAGAGTGAGATAGTAAGAGTGAAATAGTAAGAGTGAGATAGTAAGAGTGAGATAGTAAGATGATATAGTAAGAGTGAGATAGTAAGAGTGAAATAGTAAGAGTGAGATAGTAAGAGTGAGATAGTAAGAGTGAGATAGTAAGACGATATAGTAAGAGTGAGATAGTAAGAGTGAGATAGTAAGAGTGAGATAGTAAGATGATATAGTAAGAGTGAGGTAGTAAGAGTGAGATAGTAAGATGATATAGTAAGAGTGAGATAGTAAGAGTGAAATAGTAAGAGTGAGATAGTAAGAGTGAGATAGTAAGAGTGAGATAGTAAGAGTGAGATAGTAAGAGTGAGATAGTAAGATGATATAGTAAGAGTGAGATAGTAAGAGTGAGATAGTAAGATGATATAGTAAGAGTGAGATAGTAAGAGTGAAATAGTAAGAGTGAGATAGTAAGAGTGAAATAGTAAGAGTGAGATAGTAAGAGTGAGATAGTAAGAGTGAGATAGTAAGAGTGAGATAGTAAGAAGTGAGATAGTAAGAGTGAGATAGTAAGAGTGAGATAGTAAGAGTGAGATAGTAAGACGATATAGTAAGATGATATAGTAAGAAGTGAGATAGTAAGACGATATAGTAGGAGTGAGATAGTAAGAGTGAGATAGTAAGAGTGAGATAGTAAGAGGTGAGATAGTAAGAGTGAGATAGTAAGATGATATAGTAAGAAGTGAGATAGTAAGACGATATAGTAGGAAGTGAAATAGTAAGAGTGAGATAGTAAGAGTGAGATAGTAAGAGTGAAATAGTAAGAGTGAGATAGTAAGAGTGAGATAGTAAGACGATATAGTAAGAGTGAGATAGTAAGAGTGAGATAGTAAGATGATATAGTAAGAGTGAGATAGTAAGAGTGAAATAGTAAGAGTGAGATAGTAAGAGTGAAATAGTAAGAGTGAGATAGTAAGAGTGAGATAGTAAGAGTGAGATAGTAAGAGTGAGATAGTAAGAAGTGAGATAGTAAGAGTGAGATAGTAAGAGTGAGATAGTAAGAGTGAGATAGTAAGAGTGAGATAGTAAGACGATATAGTAAGATGATATAGTAAGAAGTGAGATAGTAAGACGATATAGTAGGAGTGAGATCGTAAGAGTGAGATAGTAAGAGTGAGATAGTAAGAGGTGAGATAGTAAGAGTGAGATAGTAAGATGATATAGTAAGAAGTGAGATAGTAAGACGATATAGTAGGAAGTGAAATAGTAAGAGTGAGATAGTAAGAGTGAGATAGTAAGACGATATAGTAAGAGTGAGATAGTAAGAGTGAGATAGTAAGAGTGAGATAGTAAGAAGTGAGATAGTAAGATGATATAGTAAGAGTGAGATAGTAAGAGTGAGATAGTAAGAGTGAGATAGTAAGAGTGAGATAGTAAGATGATATAGTAAGAGTGAGATAGTAAGAGGTGAGATAGTAAGAGTGAAATAGTAAGAGTGAGATAGTAAGAGTGAGATAGTAAGAGTGAGATAGTAAGAGTGAGATAGTAAGAGTGAGATAGTAAGAGTGAGATAGTAAGACGATATAGTAAGAGTGAGATAGTAAGAGTGAGATAGTAAGATGATATAGTAAGAGTGAGATAGTAAGAGTGAAATAGTAAGATGATATAGTAAGAAGTGAGATACTAAGATGATATAGTAAGAGTGAGATAGTAAGAGTGAGATAGTAAGAGTGAGATAGTAAGAGGTGAGACAGTCAAGTGAGATATAGTAAGCGGCGTATTTCCTACATTGGGGGGCCCGAAGGCAAAACCTGAATCTAGCCCAGCCTCATGCGGTGGTGACTCATTCACAAAAATTATTTTGCCTTCCACGGCTGAACTTCGGCTGCCCTGTCGGTTACGTTGGCATGTTCACCCCCTGTAATCTCAATCTGCAACCCCCTCCCCACACACGTGTAAAACTGTAAGTGGGAATATTAGCGAATGGGCGAATGTCGCTAACACACCCGCCTGGTCGCCTCTGATTTCCTGCAATCACCCACGGCACCACAAGAGGCTGAGTGCAACGCGCTGATGTCATCGCTCAATGTCACCGGCCGATAGCCCGGGTCGGGAATCTAACCCAGGGAGGGGCTATCGAGTGTGTGGCATTTATTTTAGTTTAACCTGCTGAAAACTCACACAAACCAGGATATCCACGTTTGCGGGAGTCACCTGTGGCATTAGTCTGCGAGTAGAGGGCTGAGTACTAGACTGGACTGTCGTAGCATATTTTATGAAGGGGCCCTACAATTAAAAAAAACACATACACATTAAAAATACATGTTTTACTTGCATAGTAAAGTAATTGTATTTTTACTCTTGGTTCTTTCGGTAAAGTCACGTAGAAGGGAAACAATATAATAATAAAAAATATATTGTTTCCTTTCTACGTGAGTTTACCGAAAGAACCAAGAACATGAATCCCTGCAGTCACGAAAGCTTTAAATCAAAATTTTATTGTATTTTTTCATTTGCTATACAGCCAGATAATACGACAAATCGCTAACTCTAAACACCCAGTCGTTCATAAAAGTTGAAGGCAGTATAGTACTATAGTAATAGAGCAAGTGCAGAATCGCTGAACCGGAATTGATTGCTTGAAATTATTTAGCGCGGGACTCTTGAAAGTGCGGGGCCCGTAGCTACTACATGTGTAGCTACTTGTTCTACATATGTATATGTAGAACAAGTAGGTACACATGTAGTACATATGTAGAACAAGTAGCTACACATGTAGCTACACATGTAGTAGCTACTATGTAGTAGCTAATACGGCTCTCCACGCACTCACACACACACAGGAGCAGCCAGAAGCCCCGACGCAGCTTCGTGGGGAATATCCCGTGACAGGCACGGCACCGATGTGAATGTGTAAATAAGTTAAAGTCGAGACGAGGAGGCGTTGAAGTACTCATATCCTGGCTACGGCTGTTCCTTAAACACAGCCGTAGAGACGAGACGACTGACTAAACCCTGACAAAGATTCAGGGCAAAAGTGAGCTGTCGTCTCAAAGCTAATTCATTTAATGGTGTTTGTTTCCTGCTAATGTTGCAGCTGTGGTTACGTAATTAGAGCACTGGACAGTACATCTGGTCAATCACACACACACGTGTATATTACACACACGTGTGTGTGTAAATCACCAAACACGTGTGTGTGTGTATATCACACGTGTGTGTAAATCACACACGTGTGTGGCCTCTTGTATGTCATTATCAATGACATTACTTCGAGAGGCTTTCATTCAGCCGTAAATTGATGACAGGTGATGATCTTGATGGTTGAATGATCTCGCACAACGAGGTTGGTGCGAAAAAAGGTAATGGAAATTTCACGCACCTACATTGCCCTGTAATTCCATAACCGTGGAATGGCCCATATGCCATCATTCCCTCAGGGTCGATAAGGTAAGAACTAACAATATAGGGGAAGCCCGACAGTAGTCTTGTAGAAGGATTGCACCTCTGGCTCAACAGAGGAGCGCCACTTAGTTTACTCCTTTGAGCAGGGAGAATCACTTTGGCAGGAATGTTCCCGTTCTTGTCGAATCTCAGAAGCTCATCGGGGTGGAGGCTGCTTTAGCACTGTCCTGCATCTGTACGGGTGACTTCTTGGGGAAACGAGGTTTTGTAAACTTGTGCTGCGAGGTGGCCAGAAGATGAGAATTCGGATACAATTGATGTTGGCATCTATCTGTGTGAGTGTTATCCCCTCGTCTGTTCGGTCAGTTTTCTCCGGGTACTCCAGATTATTTTCACGTGCCAAACAGTCATCATCAATGTAAATGACAAACAGTAAAATAATAATTCAATTTAACACGTAGGCTTTTTTCAATAATTTTTTTAAAAATGTAAATATGTAAACATTTTCTAATTCAAATGTATAATGCGAATTCCATCCTAGGATCTCAATGCGCAATGCATGAACAGCAGGAAACAAGAACAGAACCAGGACAACCGACAAAACTGACGAGGGAAGGCCACTTTAAAGCGATGAGGTTTCAAAGCGGACTTTGAATCTATCTGCCGACTCCGATTGCCTTCCACAGCTTGTGGGTGCCACGCTAACAAAAGGCCGATCACCAAAAGAGCACAACCTACACCTTGGGAGTGCTGAGCAGCTGGAGATCAGAAGATCTTAAGGACCTTGATGGAATATATAAATGTATTAGTTCCTGCAAGTAATGTGGGGTGAGCTCTTTTACAACCTCATAAGTTCATAGCAGTGTCTTAAAATCTACTCGGAATTTGACTGGCAGCCCATGAAGAGATAAGAAGACTCGTGTAATGTGTTCACGGAATGGTGTACGTGGTGTGAGCACTCTAGCAGCTGCATACTGAGCAAGCTGGAGTCTGCCCACTACTTTGCTCGATATCCCAGCCAGTGAGGCGTTGCAGTAGTCGAGTCGGGACAACACAAAGCATTGACCAGTCTTTCCAAGTCAGCAGGTGACAGGAAGCGATGCAATATTTTTTAGGTAGAAAAATGACGTTTATCCACCTTAGAAACATGTGCCTCGAAGGAATATGGTTGGTTAAACCGAATGACAAGGTTTTTGACCTCCCGCGACGGACTAACATCCCAATAATACCAGAAGGACCCTTCTCAAAACAGTCTTGAGATTCAGTCATACTATTCTCGGTGGAGTGCATCATTACTTATTACTTTCTGGAGACATGAGAAGCGGGACCGGCTCGAATACAACTCGCCACTGGCGTCAGCCGTGGGCAGAAACTGAAGTCGCGTGGCTGGATTCACAAAGCGGTGTTCGAGACACGTGCCGCCACCCTCCACACTCCCATCACGCCACCCATTACGCCACCCATTACAGGCCAACCTCGTAAAAAAATAGGGTTAGTTAAACACCCGTACCCTTAAATTACGACTGCTGTCCCTCCCGGCCATATCTAGTGCTACACTCAACTCTACAAACAGCTACCCTCATTACTTTGCGTCCATACTTGTTGCTCTATTTGCCACTACACCTGCAAATGAAACAGCTCATAGACACTTCTACACTCCATCTTTGTATCCTTTTAAACCCTATCTTTGCCCATTACTTCACCAGCACTCCTTCCAAACTTCATTCTGCTCTTAAAAATAACACCATCTGCGAGCTGCTTACTATTCGTCCAAGGTTCGCCGCTCTTCATCCTTTCACAGAAAATACTTGTGCAAACTATTAATTCCACTTTTCTTATTTCTGGGTGGTATTGAACTTTATGCTGGCCCAAATGTAAAGAACTCGTATAATTCTGCAGATTTTTCTGGCAGAAAAGGTGTTGGTGTTCTACATGTCAACATCAGAGGGCCTGTGACTAAATTAAGTCAACTATAACTAGAAGTGGCAAATCTTGACCTGGACATTTTTTGCTTAACAGAAACATTTCTCACTCCTGCCGTCAATGACTTGCAGATTACGATTGACAACTACAACCTTTTTCGGCTTGACCGAGGATCTAAAGGAGGTGGAATTGCCATATATGTTCGTAATACTATTGCATGTTCACCAGCTCACTCCTTGTTTAAAAAATGTTGCTTTGAAGGTTTAGCTCTCAGAATAACTCTCCCAAATAATCAACAGATATTGGTAATGTGCTGCTATAGACCGCCTAGTGGGAAGGATGTTGAAGCTGCATCTGCACTGAGAGAGCTTTTTGAGGGCCTCCCAAAAGGTGAAATAGTTTTAGTGGGTGATCTAAATTGGAATTGGCTAAACCCGCCGGCCGTGGCCACAAATTTTACAGATGAATTTAACCTGTTTCAATTATTAAATGTCCCCACAAGACCCAACCTAAAAAATCCGGGACAGTCAACTCTGCTTGACTTCCTATTGACAAATGCCCCTCACAATTTCGCACTGACTGGTGTTCTGGGAAATAACCTTAGTGATCACTCCTTCATTTTTGGGGTGAGATCATCAGCCAGACTCAAAGCCCCCCCTAAAATTGTTGAGAAGCACTCTTTGAGGCACTTCAGCACTCAGGCATTTACTAATGATTTGCTTCACTCGTATATTGACAAGGTCTGTGATATCCCCAACCTGACTACGGCTTGGGAGACTTTCAGGTACACGTTTCTCCAAATTCTTAACAAACATGCTCCGTTGGATAAATTTAAAACTAAAGGCAACCGTCTACCATGGTATGATCCTTTGATTACAAAGCTCATGAAAACTAGGGACAATGCTTGGGCATGTGCTCAGAAAAGTAATTTGGTAAATGACTGGCTAGAGTACAGGATTTTAAGGAATAGATGCGTCAAAAAAATACGGCATGCAAAAAATTCCTACTTTTCCTCCACTCTCCTGGAATCACATGGAAATGCCAGGATTTTTTGGAAAACAATCAAATGTATCGAAAAGGCATCCAAAACAGACAATCTGCCCGTTGAGCTAAACCGAAATGGGGAATATTTTTCAGATCCCCAAAAAATAGTTGACAATTTTAACCTTCATTTTTCTGAAGCTGGTAATCTTTTTGATAATGTATTGGGAGTCACCGCTGCTCATGCAAATTCCTACACCCCTGTCCAAACATTAAACGAATTTAGTTTCCAGCCAATCCACGAAAGTAGTGTTCTGAAACAGCTCTTCTACCTCAAAGGGTCCTCCTCTACCGGAGCAGATAGTTTTCCCGTCTTTGCTCTACTAACTGTTGGTCAACTAATATACAAACCTATAGCCCATATTTTCAACCTGTCCATCAAAGAAGCATCAGTTCCTCTAGAATGGAAACATTCCTATGTCCGTCCACTTCACAAAGGGGGCCCTAAAGATGATCCCAATAACTACCGACCTATCTCAATTTTGTCCCCATTGATGAAAATTTTTGAAAAATTATTGAACTACCAAATTAGCAGTTTCCTGTCCACCAACAATCTACTACATCTAAAACAATCTGGGTTCCGAAAAAAATGCAGCACCACATCTGCTGCATTAGACTCTCTGAATCAAATTTACAGTAGCCTTGATAATAAGCAGTACTGTGCCTGTCTTTTTCTTGACCTGTCCAAAGCTTTTGATACAGTAGACCACAACACCCTGCTTGGTAAACTAAGTTGCCTCGGTTTTTCCAAAAACACAGTAAAATGGTAAAAAAATTACCTCTTTTCTTGCACCCAAACTGTATTCACAGATGGTTGGAGGTCAAACAGTGTTAAGATAACAAAAGGGGTTCCACAGGGTTCCATCCTCGGCCCCCTCTTGTTCTCTCTTTATGTCAATGACTTGGGCACTGACCTGGATCATTCCAGGGTAAATCTTTTTGCAGATGACACGATACTGATTACTGCTGGCCGCTCTCCGGATGACGTGATTGCTAAGCTCCAGGGTGATTTCAACAAACTACAACATCAGCTAGTTGCTCTTAAACTAGTCCTAAATACCTCCAAAACCAAGGTGCTATGCTTCTCACCGGGACTAAAGCAGGAAGTTATTTTTCCCAAATTACATTCCTTAAATAATGATCAAATAGAGCAAGTCAAGTTCGATAAGTATCTTGGGGTCATCCTGGATTCAAAACTGAATTTTGAAGATCACATTGATAATATTGGTAAAAAGACAAAAATAAAAATTGGTTTTCTGTATCGACACAAGCACTGCTTCCCCCCTATGTTCCGTTTGGAATTGATAAAAGCTACCATACTGCCTCTACTTGATTACTGTGATATCGTGTATAAATCAGCCCCAAGTACTGTACTGAAGAATTCTGATTCCATCTATCACTCGGCCTTAAGATTTGCATTGAACTGCCCATATAGGACTCACCACTGTGATCTCTACATTGGGTCAAACTTAACATCTCTTAATGTTCGACGGCTTGTACACCAGATCTTATTTATTCACGATGTACTTACAAAAAAATCCGCAGACTACCTGCTGGATCTCCTCTCTGTTTCAAAGAACAAATTTGACCTCAGGTCTTCGCTCATCTACCAGCTTCACATTCCATATTGCCGTACAAAAACCGGAGGAAGGGCCTTTGCTATTGATGCCCCCAGGGTCTGGAATGCTATTGCCAATAAACTGCAACTTGAATCACTACCTATGAGATCTTCACTCAAAACTGCTCCAGAGGAGTTGTACACCCCTAGCTGCCACTGCTATTCAGTGGCCTAAAATAAAATAAAATGTTTCGCTCCGGATGACCGCTGCAAAGTATTATCTGTATTTTGATTTAGTGTGCTGATCTTAAAGGTGCATTGAAAAATGTGATACTCCGACTGATGCTCCTGTTGTTTGTGGAGTGACTCATGCAGCCAGCTATGGCTCTTGGGTTTGGTGTTACATGTTATTTATGTAGTTTATTGTTAAAAATTCGGTCACAGTTCCTATGATCACTGTTACATTGCATTTATGGCTTTATTTTGGTGATTTCTAAAAGTTTTTTGGTTTGACCATGTTTTTGTTTATTGTAGTACGGAGTTAGACTGATGGCCTTAATCTAAGTTTTCTTGTTGTTGTTGTTGTTGTTTGACTTGCATACCACTGGGATTTTTGCACACAGCGTTGGTGTACGGTGCTATTTCAGGAATATTTTGATGTTTTTTCCTGGAATTTCTGTTTGCACATGCACAAAGTCACTTTAAGATGTTTTCTTGTTCATGTTTTTGTTTTTTTGTTTGTTGCGGTTGCACCCGATTCAAGAGCCGAATGGCTCACAGGGCTATACCAAATAAATGAAACTATGAACTATGAAATTGACCTGTTACCTATTGATTATAAATATTAACGTTGTAAACTCGCCCGAGCATGATGTAATAGTCCACCTCGCTCGTGAACACGGCGCTCCGTCTCCTCGTGTCACGCCCTCTCGGGCGCGTTCCATTCTTCGGCTCACACAGAGCAGTGACAGTCGTCGATTGTTCACGCCGTCAATCAGTCCGCGGCAATGCTAAAGGTGCAGCCCTGCAATTGCTTTCTCACGCCACTACTGTGGTGGAAGCGAGAGAGAGAGAGAGAGAGTGCGCAGAGCAGGCCGCCTGCAGGGTACCTGACCGACCCTCTCACATCGACGAACTGCGAGCGTCCGCCCATTGCTGCTGCTGGAAAGTCGCGGTCGACGTTTTTCCACTGCCGTGCCAGGAGACGGACTCGAACCGGCGCACCTCGTCATTGCAATAACAAAAACATCTCCACACGTTTGTCAATAAGGCCGTGTTCTTACACCAAGACATATCTATATATACCCATGTAGGTGACGGTCCGGGCAATGGCCCTTCTCCATACTACTGCATTGCAAGAGCAGAGCGCTAACCCTGAGGCGTGGACAGCACCCCCAGCAGAGAATGAGATCGCAGCGAAACGGGGGCACTCCGCAACATTCATCCTCTTCATACTATTAATACTATTAATACTCTTCATACTCTTCATACTCTTCATACTCTTCATACTATTAATACTATTCATCCTCTTCATACTATTAATACTATTCATACTCTTCATACTCTTCATACTATTAATACTATTAATACTCTTCATCCTCTTCATACTATTAATACTATTCATACTCTTCATACTCTTCATACTATTAATACTATTAATACTCTTCATCCTCTTCATACTATTAATACTATTCATACTCTTCATACTATTAATACTCTTCATCCTCTTCATCCTCTTCATACTCTTCATACTATTAATACTCTTCATCCTCTTCATACTATTCATACTATTCATACTCTTCATACTCTTCATACTATTCATCCTCTTCATACTATTAATACTATTAATACTATTCATACTCTTCATACTCTTCATACTATTAATACTATTAATACTCTTCATCCTCTTCATACTATTAATACTATTCATACTCTTCATACTATTAATACTCTTCATCCTCTTCATCCTCTTCATACTCTTCATACTATTAATACTCTTCATCCTCTTCATACTATTCATACTATTCATACTCTTCATACTCTTCATACTCTTCATACTATTCATCCTCTTCATACTATTAATACTATTAATACTATTCAACCATCTTCATCCTCTTCAAACTCTTCATACTCTTCATACTCTTCATACTCTTCATACTATTCATACTCTTCATACTCTTCATACTCTTCATACTCTTCATACTCTTCATACTATTCATCCTCTTCATACTATTAATACTATTAATACTAGTCAACCATCTTCATCCTCTTCAAACTCTTCATCCTCTTCATACTCTTCATACTCTTCATACTCTTCATCCTCTTCATACTATTAATACTATTAATACTATTCATACTCTTCATACTATTAATACTATTAATACTCTTCATCCTCTTCATACTATTAATACTATTCATACTCTTCATACTATTAATACTCTTCATCCTCTTCATCCTCTTCATACTCTTCATACTATTAATACTCTTCATCCTCTTCATACTATTCATACTATTCATACTCTTCATACTCTTCATACTATTCATCCTCTTCATACTATTAATACTATTAATACTATTCATACTCTTCATACTCTTCATACTATTAATACTATTAATACTCTTCATCCTCTTCATACTATTAATACTATTCATACTCTTCATACTATTAATACTCTTCATCCTCTTCATCCTCTTCATACTCTTCATACTATTAATACTCTTCATCCTCTTCATACTATTCATACTATTCATACTCTTCATACTCTTCATACTCTTCATACTATTCATCCTCTTCATACTATTAATACTATTAATACTATTCAACCATCTTCATCCTCTTCAAACTCTTCATACTCTTCATACTCTTCATACTCTTCATACTATTCATACTCTTCATACTCTTCATACTATTCATACTCTTCATACTCTTCATACTCTTCATACTATTCATCCTCTTCATACTATTAATACTATTAATACTAGTCAACCATCTTCATCCTCTTCAAACTCTTCATCCTCTTCATACTCTTCATACTCTTCATACTCTTCATCCTCTTCATACTATTAATACTATTAATACTATTCATCCTCTTCATCCTCTTCATACTATTAATACTATTAATACTCTTCATCCTCTTCATACTCTTCATACTCTTCATACTCTTCATACTCTTCATACTATTCATCCTCTTCATACTATTAATACTATTAATACTCTTCATACTCTTCATACTCTTCATACTATTCATCCTCTTCATACTATTAATACTATTAATACTATTCAACCATCTTCATCCTCTTCAAACTCTTCATACTCTTCATACTCTTCATACTCTTCATACTATTCATACTCTTCATACTCTTCATACTCTTCATACTATTCATCCTCTTCATACTATTAATACTATTAATACTATTCAACCATCTTCATCCTCTTCAAACTCTTCATCCTCTTCATACTCTTTATACTCTTCATACTCTTCATCCTCTTCATACTATTAATACTATTAATACTATTCATCCTCTTCATCTTCTTCATACTATTAATACTATTAATACTCTTCATCCTCTTCATACTCTTCATCCTCTTCATACTCTTCATACTCTTCATACTCTTCATACTATTCATACTCTTCATACTATTCATACTCTTCATACTCTTCATACTATTCATCCTCTTCATACTATTAATACTATTAATACTATTCAACCATCTTCATCCTCTTCAAACTCTTCATCCTCTTCATACTCTTCATACTCTTCATACTCTTCATCCTCTTCATACTATTAATACTATTAATACTATTCATCCTCTTCATCCTCTTCATACTATTAATACTATTAATACTCTTCATCCTCTTCATACTCTTCATCCTCTTCATACTCTTCATACTCTTCATACTCTTCATACTCTTCATACTATTCATCCTCTTCATACTATTAATACTATTAATACTATTCAACCATCTTCATCCTCTTCAAACTCTTCATCCTCTTCATACTCTTCATACTCTTCATACTCTTCATCCTCTTCATACTATTAATACTATTAATACTATTCATCCTCTTCATCCTCTTCATACTATTAATACTATTAATACTCTTCATCCTCTTCATACTCTTCATCCTCTTCATACTCTTCATACTCTTCATACTCTTCATACTATTCATACTCTTCATACTCTTCATACTCTTCATACTATTCATCCTCTTCATACTATTAATACTATTAATACTAGTCAACCATCTTCATCCTCTTCAAACTCTTCATCCTCTTCATACTCTTCATACTCTTCATACTCTTCATCCTCTTCATACTATTAATACTATTAATACTATTCATCCTCTTCATCCTCTTCATACTATTAATACTATTAATACTCTTCATCCTCTTCATACTCTTCATCCTCTTCATACTCTTCATACTCTTCATACTCTTCATACTATTCATACTCTTCATACTCTTCATACTATTCATACTCTTCATACTCTTCATACTATTCATCCTCTTCATACTATTAATACTATTAATACTCTTCATACTCTTCATACTCTTCATACTATTCATCCTCTTCATACTATTAATACTATTAATACTATTCAACCATCTTCATCCTCTTCAAACTCTTCATACTCTTCATACTCTTCATACTCTTCATACTATTCATACTCTTCATACTCTTCATACTATTCATACTCTTCATACTATTCATACTCTTCATACTCTTCATACTATTCATCCTCTTCATACTATTAATACTATTAATACTATTCAACCATCTTCATCCTCTTCAAACTCTTCATACTCTTCATACTCTTCATACTCTTCATCCTCTTCATACTATTAATACTATTAATACTATTCATCCTCTTCATCCTCTTCATACTATTAATACTATTAATACTCTTCATCCTCTTCATACTCTTCATACTCTTCATACTATTCATACTCTTCATACTCTTCATACTCTTCATACTATTCATCCTCTTCATACTATTAATACTATTAATACTATTCAACCATCTTCATCCTCTTCAAACTCTTCATCCTCTTCATACTCTTCATACTCTTCATACTCTTCATCCTCTTCATACTATTAATACTATTAATACTATTCATCCTCTTCATCCTCTTCATACTATTAATACTATTAATACTCTTCATCCTCTTCATACTCTTCATACTCTTCATACTATTCATACTCTTCATACTCTTCATACTATTCATACTCTTCATACTCTTCATACTCTTCATACTATTCATCCTCTTCATACTATTAATACTATTAATACTATTCAACCATCTTCATCCTCTTCAAACTCTTCATCCTCTTCATACTCTTCATACTCTTCATCCTCTTCATACTATTAATACTATTAATACTATTCATCCTCTTCATCCTCTTCATACTATTAATACTATTAATACTCTTCATCCTCTTCATACTCTTCATCCTCTTCATACTCTTCATACTCTTCATACTCTTCATACTATTCATACTCTTCATACTCTTCATACTCTTCATACTATTCATCCTCTTCATACTATTAATACTATTAATACTATTCAACCATCTTCATCCTCTTCAAACTCTTCATCCTCTTCATACTCTTCATACTCTTCATACTATTAATACTATTAATACTATTCATCCTCTTCATCCTCTTCATACTATTAATACTATTAATACTCTTCATCCTCTTCATACTCTTCATCCTCTTCATACTCTTCATACTCTTCATACTCTTCATACTATTCATACTCTTCATACTATTCATACTCTTCATCCTCTTCATACTCTTCATACTCTTCATACTCTTCATACTCTTCAAACTCTTCATCCTATTCATACTCTTCATCCTCTTCATACTATTAATACTCTTCAAACTCTTCATACTCTTCAAACTCTTCATACTCTTCATACTCTTCATACTATTAATACTCTTCATACTATTCATACTATTCAACCATCTTCATACTCTTCAAACTCTTCATACTCTTCAAACTATTAATACTCTTCATACTCTTCATCCTCTTCATACTCTTCATACTCTTCATCCTCTTCAAACTCTTCATACTATTCATACTATTAATACTCTTCATCCTATTCATCCTCTTCATACTATTCATCCTCTTCATCCTCTTCATCCTCTTCATCCTCTTCATACTATTCAAACTCTTCAAACTCTTCATACTCTTCATCCTCTTCATACTCTTCAAACTATTCATCCTCTTCAAACTCTTCAAACTCTTCATTCTCTTCATCCTCTTCATACTCTTCATCCTCTTCAAACTCTTCATCCTCTTCATACTCTTCATCCTCTTCATCCTCTTCATACTCTTCATCCTCTTCATCCTATTCAAACTCTTCAAACTCTTCATACTCTTCATACTCTTCATCCTCTTCATACTCTTCAAACTCTTCATACTATTCATCCTCTTCATCCTCTTCATCCTCTTCAAACTCTTCATACTCTTCATACTCTTCAAACTCTTCATACTCTTCAAACTCTTCATACTCTTCATACTATTCATCCTCTTCATCCTATTCATCCTCTTCATACTCTTCATCCTCTTCATACTCTTCAAACTCTTCATACTCTTCATACTATTCATCCTCTTCATCCTATTCATCCTCTTCATACTCTTCATACTCTTCATACTCTTCATCCTCTTCAAACTCTTCAAACTCTTCATCCTATTCATCCTATTCATACTCTTCATACTCTTCAAACTCTTCATACTCTTCAAACTCTTCATACTCTTCATCCTCTTCATACTATTCATACTCTTCATACTCTTCAAACTCTTCATACTCTTCAAACTTTTCATACTCTTCATCCTCTTCATACTATTCATACTCTTCATACTCTACATCCTTCATTCTTCATACTCTTCATCCTTCATACTTTTCATCCTTCATACTCTTCATTCTTCATCCTTCATACTCTTCATCCATCATACTCTTCATTCTTCATACTCTTCATTCTTCATACTCTTCATCCTTCATACTCTTCATCCTTCATTCTTCATACTCTTCATTCTTCATCCTTCATACTCTTCATTCTTCATCCTTCATACTCTTCATACTCTTCATCCTTCATCCTCTTCATTCTTCATACTCTTCATCCTTCATTCTTCATACTCTTCGTCCTTCATACTCTTCATACTCTTCATCCTTCATGCTCTTCATCCTTCATCCTTCATACTCTTCATCCTTCATCCTTCGCCGCCACTCCTCATGCCTCTTATTCAGTGTCACCCCGCCAGGTTGTGGCACTTCGGTCTGTGACCCCCACGGGGGTGTCGAAGCGAGCCCCGAGAAGGCCGTGGAGGTGGATGCGGTGGCGCAATGAGGTGCGGGTTTCGGGTGAGACAATCTTCATGGGTTCACGAAATTAATCGGCAGACAATTACATACATTCATTACACATATGTACCTCCACACATTGTATTTGTACACATCACATCCGCCACACGGCCTTCTTAGGAGTGCATCACTGCGGTCGCATTGGTTCAACACGAAACAAGTTCTTGACGAAGTATTCAGACAAAGAGTGTATCGTCATCGTTTAGAATTAACGCGCGTTTCGAGTATTTGGATGCTATAAATTTCACCACGATAAGCCCACTTCGTTGAACTATCGTTCCTGATTGCCATGTCGCTTCTGAAAAAAAGCTCTCTAGCTCAGTGGGCCTTACCTGGTAACATACTTAACATACTTAGTAGACACTCTTTGGGTCTTTCGGTAAAGTCACGTAGGTAGAACACATGGGCTGTGTCTCACTGGCGCGACCACCGTAGGTAGAAACATGGGCTGTGTCTCACTGGCGCGACCACCGTAGGTAGAACACATGGGCTGTGTCTCACTGGCGTGACCACCGTAGGTAGAACACATGGGCTGTGTCTCACTGGCGCGACCACCGTAGGTAGAACACATGGGCTGTGTCTCACTGGCGCGACCACCGTAGGTAGAACACATGGGCTGTGTCTCACTGGCGCGACCACCGTAGGTAGAACACATGGGCTGTGTCTCACTGGCGCGACCACCGTAGGTAGAACACATGGGCTGTGTCTCACTGGCGCGACCACCGTAGGTAGAAACATGGGCTGTGTCTCACTGGCACGACCACCGTAGGTAGAAACATGGGCTGTGTCTCACTGGCGCGACCACCGTAGGTAGAACACATGGGCTGTGTCTCACTGGCGCGACCACCGTAGGTAGAACACATGGGCTGTGTCTCACTGGCGCGACCACCGTAGGTAGAAACATGGGCTGTGTCTCACTGGCGCGACCACCGTAGGTAGAAACATGGGCTGTGTCTCACTGGCGCGACCACCGTAGGTAGAAACATGGGCTGTGTCTCACTGGCGCGACCACCGTAGGTAGAAACATGGGCTGTGTCTCACTGGCGCGACCACCGTAGGTAGAAACATGGGCTGTGTCTCACTGGCGCGACCACCGTAGGTAGAAACATGGGCTGTGTCTCACTGGCGCGACCACCGTAGGTAGAACACATGGGCTGTGTCTCACTGGCGCGACCACCGTAGGTAGAAACATGGGCTGTGTCTCACTGGCGCGACCACCGTAGGTAGAAACATGGGCTGTGTCTCACTGGCGCGACCACCGTAGGTAGAAACATGGGCTGTGTCTCACTGGCGCGACCACCGTAGGTAGAACACATGGGCTGTGTCTCACTGGCGCGACCACCGTAGGTAGAAACATGGGCTGTGTCTCACTGGCGCGACCACCGTAGGTAGAAACATGGGCTGTGTCTCACTGGCGCGACCACAGTAGGTAGAAACATGGGCTGCGTCTCACTGGCGCGACCACCGTAGGTAGAACACATGGGCTGTGTCTCACTGGCGCGACCACCGTAGGTAGAAACATGGGCTGTGTCTCACTGGCGCGACCACCGTAGGTAGAAACATGGGCTGTGTCTCACTGGCGCGACCACCGTAGGTAGAACACATGGGCTGTGTCTCACTGGCGCGACCACCGTAGGTAGAACACATGGGCTGTGTCTCACTGGCGCGACCACCGTAGGTAGAACACATGGGCTGTGTCTCACTGGCGCGACCACCGTAGGTAGAAACATGGGCTGTGTCTCACTGGCGCGACCACCGTAGGTAGAACACATGGGCTGTGTCTCACTGGCGCGACCACCGTAGGTAGAAACATGGGCTGTGTCTCACTGGCGCGACCACAGTAGGTAGAAACATGGGCTGCGTCTCACTGGCGCGACCACCGTAGGTAGAACACATGGGCTGTGTCTCACTGGCGCGACCACCGTAGGTAGAAACATGGGCTGTGTCTCACTGGCGCGACCACCGTAGGTAGAAACATGGGCTGTGTCTCACTGGCGCGACCACCGTAGGTAGAACACATGGGCTGTGTCTCACTGGCGCGACCACCGTAGGTAGAACACATGGGCTGTGTCTCACTGGCGCGACCACCGTAGGTAGAAACATGGGCTGTGTCTCACTGGCGCGACCACCGTAGGTAGAAACATGGGCTGTGTCTCACTGGCGCGACCACCGTAGGTAGAACACATGGGCTGTGTCTCACTGGCGCGACCACCGTAGGTAGAAACATGGGCTGTGTCTCACTGGCGCGACCACCGTAGGTAGAAACATGGGCTGTGTCTCACTGGCGCGACCACCGTAGGTAGAAACATGGGCTGTGTCTCACTGGCGCGACCACCGTAGGTAGAACACATGGGCTGTGTCTCACTGGCGCGACCACCGTAGGTAGAAACATGGGCTGTGTCTCACTGGCGCGACCACAGTAGGTAGAAACATGGGCTGCGTCTCACTGGCGCGACCACCGTAGGTAGAACACATGGGCTGTGTCTCACTGGCGCGACCACCGTAGGTAGAAACATGGGCTGTGTCTCACTGGCGCGACCACCGTAGGTAGAAACATGGGCTGTGTCTCACTGGCGCGACCACCGTAGGTAGAACACATGGGCTGTGTCTCACTGGCGCGACCACCGTAGGTAGAAACATGGGCTGTGTCTCACTGGCGCGACCACCGTAGGTAGAAACATGGGCTGTGTCTCACTGGCGCGACCACCGTAGGTAGAAACATGGGCTGTGTCTCACTGGCGCGACCACCGTAGGTAGAACACATGGGCTGTGTCTCACTGGCGCGACCACCGTAGGTAGAAACATGGGCTGTGTCTCACTGGCGCGACCACCGTAGGTAGAAACATGGGCTGTGTCTCACTGGCGCGACCACCGTAGGTAGAAACATGGGCTGTGTCTCACTGGCGCGACCACCGTAGGTAGAAACATGGGCTGTGTCTCACTGGCGCGACCACCGTAGGTAGAACACATGGGCTGTGTCTCACTGGCGCGACCACCGTAGGTAGAACACATGGGCTGTGTCTCACTGGCGCGACCACCGTAGGTAGAACACATGGGCTGTGTCTCACTGGCGCGACCACCGTAGGTAGAAACATGGGCTGTGTCTCACTGGCGCGACCACCGTAGGTAGAACACATGGGCTGTGTCTCACTGGCGTGACCACCGTAGGTAGAACACATGGGCTGTGTCTCACTGGCGCGACCACCGTAGGTAGAACACATGGGCTGTGTCTCACTGGCGCAACCACCGTAGGTAGAACACATGGGCTGTGTCTCACTGGCGCGACCACCGTAGGTAGAACACATGGGCTGTGTCTCACTGGCGCGACCACCGTAGGTAGAACACATGGGCTGTGTCTCACTGGCGCGACCACCGTAGGTAGAACACATGGGCTGTGTCTCACTGGCGCGACCACCGTAGGTAGAACACATGGGCTGTGTCTCACTGGCGCGACCACCGTAGGTAGAACACATGGGCTGTGTCTCACTGGCGCGACCACCGTAGGTAGAACACATGGGCTGTGTCTCACTGGCGCGACCACCGTAGGTAGAACACATGGGCTGTGTCTCACTGGCGCGACCACCGTAGGTAGAACACATGGGCTGTGTCTCACTGGCGCGACCACCGTAGGTAGAACACATGGGCTGTGTCTCACTGGCGCGACCACCGTAGGTAGAACACATGGGCTGTGTCTCACTGGCGCGACCACCGTAGGTAGAACACATGGGCTGTGTCTCACTGGCGCGACCACCGTAGGTAGAACACATGGGCTGTGTCTCACTGGCGCGACCACCGTAGGTAGAACACATGGGCTGTGTCTCACTGGCGCGACCACCGTAGGTAGAACACATGGGCTGTGTCTCACTGGCGCGACCACCGTAGGTAGAACACATGGGCTGTGTCTCACTGGCGCGACCACCGTAGGTAGAACACATGGGCTGTGTCTCACTGGCGCGACCACCGTAGGTAGAACACATGGGCTGTGTCTCACTGGCGCGACCACCGTAGGTAGAACACATGGGCTGTGTCTCACTGGCGCGACCACCGTAGGTAGAACACATGGGCTGTGTCTCACTGGCGCGACCACCGTAGGTAGAACACATGGGCTGTGTCTCACTGGCGCGACCACCGTAGGTAGAACATATGGGCTGTGTCTCACTGGCGCGACCACCGTAGGTAGAACACATGGGCTGTGTCTCACTGGCGCGACCACCGTAGGTAGAACACATGGGCTGTGTCTCACTGGCGCGACCACCGTAGGTAGAACACATGGGCTGTGTCTCACTGGCGCGACCACCGTAGGTAGAACACATGGGCTGTGTCTCACTGGCGCGACCACCGTAGGTAGAACACATGGGCTGTGTCTCACTGGCGCGACCACCGTAGGTAGAACACATGGGCTGTGTCTCACTGGCGCGACCACCGTAGGTAGAACACATGGGCTGTGTCTCACTGGCGCGACCACCGTAGGTAGAACACATGGGCTGTGTCTCACTGGCGCGACCACCGTAGGTAGAACACATGGGCTGTGTCTCACTGGCGCGACCACCGTAGGTAGAACACATGGGCTGTGTCTCACTGGCGCGACCACCGTAGGTAGAACACATGGGCTGTGTCTCACTGGCGCGACCACCGTAGGTAGAACACATGGGCTGTGTCTCACTGGCGCGACCACCGTAGGTAGAACACATGGGCTGTGTCTCACTGGCGCGACCACCGTAGGTAGAACACATGGGCTGTGTCTCACTGGCGCGACCACCGTAGGTAGAACACATGGGCTGTGTCTCACTGGCGCGACCACCGTAGGTAGAACACATGGGCTGTGTCTCACTGGCGCGACCACCGTAGGTAGAACACATGGGCTGTGTCTCACTGGCGCGACCACCGTAGGTAGAACACATGGGCTGTGTCTCACTGGCGCGACCACCGTAGGTAGAACACATGGGCTGTGTCTCACTGGCGCGACCACCGTAGGTAGAACACATGGGCTGTGTCTCACTGGCGCGACCACCGTAGGTAGAACACATGGGCTGTGTCTCACTGGCGCGACCACCGTAGGTAGAACACATGGGCTGTGTCTCACTGGCGCGACCACCGTAGGTAGAACACATGGGCTGTGTCTCACTGGCGCGACCACCGTAGGTAGAACACATGGGCTGTGTCTCACTGGCGTGACCACCGTTGCGTCGTTCTCTTGCGTGGACGCGCTTGCCTCTCACAGCGCAGTTGGCAGCGCCGCAGCAGCTTGTGTTACACATAGACATGACATTAACTTGCTAATCCCCCTAATCTCTCTGACTAATCTCTCCCATCAACATAGCGCTAATCTACCATCAACACTGCTGCTGTGCGCATATGCGGGGACGATACACTTATGCCACGACAGAAGCTCATTTCATGCTAATCTCTCTCCCTAATCTCTCTCCCTAATCTCTCTCCCATTAACACAACTGACGTGCTTGCGTGTGGGGATGGAATTCCTTTCCAGCTCAGACCCCGCCTGCTTGCCCTTTGCCACATCTATAATCTTTTGTTGTTGTAGCAGCTCTCTCGCTGTGTTCTTCCTTCACTACATCTATAACGTCTTGTTGTTGTAACAGCTCTCTCGCTGTGATGTTCCTTCACTACATCTATAACGTCTTGTTGTTGTAACAGCTCTCTCGCTGTGTTCCTCCTTCACTACATCTATAACTTCTTGTTGTTGTAACAGCTCTCTCGCTGTTCTTCCTTCACTACATCTATAACCTCCTTGTTGTTGTAACAGCTCTCTCGCTGTGAACTTCCTTCACTACATCTATAACCTTGTTGTTGTAACAGCTCTCTCGCTGTGTTCTTCCTTCACTACATCTATAACGTCTTGTTGTTATAACAGCTCTTTCGCTGTGGTCTTCCTTCACTACATCTATAACGTCTTGTTGTAACAGCTCTCTCGCTGTTCTTCCTTCACTACATCTATAACGTCTTGTTGTTGTAACAGCTCTCTCGCTGTTCTTCCTTCACTACATCTATAACGTCTTGTTGTTGTAACAGCTCTCTCGCTGTGTTCTTCCTTCACTACATCTATAACGTCTTGTTGTTGTAACAGCTCTCTCGCTGTGTTCACCCTTCACTACATCTATAACGTCTTGTTGTTGTAACAGCTCTCTCGCTGTGTTCACCCTTCACTACATCTATAACGTCTTGTTGTTGTAACAGCTCTCTCGCTGTGTTCTTCCTTCACTACATCTATAACGTCTTGTTGTTGTAACAGCTCTCTCGCTGTGTTCTTCCTACACTACATCTATAACGTCTTGTTGTTGTAACAGCTCTCTCGCTGTGTTCTTCCTACACTACATCTATAACGTCTTGTTGTTGTAGCAGCTCTCTCGCTGTGTTCTTCCTTCACTACATCTATAACGTCTTGTTGTTGTAACAGCTCTCTCGCTGTGTACTTCCTTCACTACATCTATAACGTCTTGTTGTTGTAACAGCTCTCTCGCTGTGTTCTTCCTTCACCACATCTATAACCTCCTTGTTGTTGTAACAGCTCTCTCGCTGTGATCTTCCTTCAATACATCTATAACGTCTTGTTGTTGTAACAGCTCTCTCGCTGTGTTCTTCCTTCACCACATCTATAACCTCCTTGTTGTAACAGCTCTCTCGCTGTGTTCTTCCTTCACCACATCTATAACCTCTTGTTGTTGTAACAGCTCTCTCGCTGTGCTCTTCCTTCACTACATCTATAACGTCTTGTTGTTGTAACAGCTCTCTCGCTGTGTTCACCCTTCACTACATCTATAACCTCTTGTTGTTGTAACAGCTCTCTCGCTGTGTTCTTCCTTCACTACATCTATAACCTCTTGTTGTTGTAACAGCTCTCTCGCTGTGTTCACCCTTCACTACATCTATAACCTCCTTGTTGTTGTAACAGCTCTCTCGCTGGTTCCGCAGCACCACTGCTGGATTATTTTATCCACCTGAGGACGACCGCTCGTATTGCGATCGAAACATCGTGGAATTTTATTTATTTATTTCATTTTTCTACCTACATGACTTTACCGAAAGAACCAAAGAGTATGGATTCCTGCAGTCACGAAAGCTTCAACTGAATACTTAGTTGAGTTTAGTGTTAGATTTGGCGAGTGGGGGTCACCCTCCTCGTCGACCGCTCGTACTGCGGGAAGCGCCAGAGGCGTCGGTACAGATAGTCCCCGACTTACGACGGGGCCGTCGTAACGCATCTCCATCGTAAGTCGGGGACTACCTGTATTTGTCTGCCCCCGTCGCTTGTGTGAACGTGTCACGATATCGCCTGGTGGTCGTATCTGACCAAGTTAACCGAGAGGTTCACGATCAGATATCAGGAGCCCACGTAGGCTGTGAGTCACTGCTGGCAATCGATCGCAGGTCACTGGGTCGTAGGCGCGGTTTGCAAACTACATAAACGTGTAGCCTTATATAGACTGACCGCAATTATTGTTTGTGAGCACCTATAAAGGTTATGGCGGAGTCCGAGCAGTTGCGGTTAAATCCATATCCTTTTTATGAAAAATGCTGTTAGCGAGCACCTATGAAGGCCGGTACGGCAGACGAGATGGTGGGTGGTCAGCACCACACCCGGCCGCCTTCGTCTCCCTGGTGGTGTTTATACACCGCACCAGGTACTCATTTGAGGTTGAGTCGACCTAGGCGGAGGTCCACGACCAGTACAGATAATCATCACTGGTGTTAGTCGTGAGCGGAAATCGAATTTGGGCCGCCGGGCTCGTGAGCGCAGCGCGCTAACCGCTGCACCACCGCTCCCCCCCAACACACAAAGGCAAAGAACCCCCGTATAGCCTTAACAGACTGTTGAGGCAAGTGCTGTTAGCGAGCGCCTATGAAAGCTGGCACGGCACACGAGGGTGTGGGTGGCCAGCACCACACCCAGCCGCCTTTGTCTCCCTCGTGGCGTTTTTTACACACTGCACCAGGTACTCATTTGAGGCTGAGTCGACCTAGGAGAGGCCCAGAACCAATTGAGATAATCGAACTCGGGTCGCCGGGTTCGTATTGCAGCACTCACTCTCCCCGCACACAGGCACACACACAGCCACACACGCAGGGACACGGGCGTGTCCATGGGCGACAGCGTGGAGTGCGTGCAGGACCAGGATGCGCTATCGACCGCCGCTGTTATTTTTAGGAGCCGCGCTGCGCCGCGTTCTGCTGCCACGCGGTCGATGCCGCGGTAGAAAGTTCGTGCTCGCCGCTGCCTCGTCGCCTTGCATCAGTCGTGAGCAGCAACCCCCCCCCCCCCCAGAGACACGGACGTGGTGGAGCCCTGGGGGCACACGTGGCTCAGAGACGGCCCCAGAGGCCTCCGTTAGTATCTAATCACGGCAATAATATTTGTACGTGTGTGTGGAAGGAGCCGGGAAGAGCGGGAGAGCTAACGGAGAATGGCTTGACGACGTGGGAGATATATGTGCAACTATTTGAGCATGTTGGCACGAGACGGAGAGGAAAGTGGAAACAGCAAATAAATAAATGCGCAGTGGATAACTACGGGCTCTCTGTCCATGGATCGTGATGATGATGATATTCCTCGAGTGTCCTGGCTGGCTACTGGCTGGGTTCCTGTTGTTAGTCGCTGTGGGCCGTTGCCACCGAAGCTAGCGGGGTAGCTGGCTGAAAGGGATTTTTTTTTCGTGGAACAAAAAAACTTGAATTGAATTAAAACGGTAGAATAAATTCGAAAGAGGCGGGAGTGATGAATGCAGAAGACTGACACAGTTAATTAAACATTTATCTAATTTTCTATTTGTGCTATTAATCGAATTATTTCCCCAGAATAGTATTTAAATCCTAAAGAATGTATATATATAAAACATCACAGTACGTATTATCTTGGCATATTATTACTGTATATATAATAACAGATTCCTTTTCGTGCTTCGTACAGGACTGGGATCAGGCGATGCGAATGACAGCTACCTCGTATTTCCGTTGCAAAGTAACGGATTCGCTCTCTCTCCGCTACTCAAAATACGTGAGCCTGCCTCTGCTGACGAAACAGTGTGTCGAAACCGGTCCAGAGTTTCCTTGTACAGAATCAATGCTGCTGATATTATCTTGATTATTTTTTTAACCAAGTAAGGCCCACTGAGCTATATAGGTCTTTTTCAGATGCGACCTGGCCACAATGATTGTTCAACGAAGTGGCTTATCATGTGGAAATTCATAGCAGCCAAATGCTCTAAACGTGTGTTTCCAAATGTGGAGGAAAACACTGAGGCACCCGGAGAAAAACCCACGCAACCACAGGGAGACGTGCAAACTCCAAATATACAGCAGGCGTCAGGGTCGGGATCGAACCCACGACCTCCTGTAGACCATGCGAGGTAGTTGACATCTCATAGCCACCGTGGTGATGATGAGAGAGACACAGACCTCCTGTATACCAGGCGAGGTAGTTGACATCTCATAGCCACCGTGGCGCTCCGCAAAGCCGTGGAGGCGATGAATTGTGTAATAATGTATTTAATTAACTGTGCACATAGACATAATTATATAAGAGACAGTGTTTGCGTATCTATATATATTATGATGGTAAAGATGCAGCCCTGCAAGTGCTTGCTCATGACACTGCTGGTGGAAGGGTCTCGAGTAGAGGCAGTTCTAAAGATCTCCTCGAGGGTAATTGGCCTACTCTTCCACGCTGATCAGCCTCATTTTCTTTCCATTCATCATAATCGGGGGTATGTTGTAGTCAACAATGCGAAATGTATGGTTGTAGTATACTTCTATGTTCCCACGTCTTTGACTCCTGCCTTCACAACCACACACTGGCCAATGTGTTAAGACATTTCAGGAATCTCTTGGAGCACACTTTAAAAGTCTACTGCTGCTCTAAAGAAGTGCCATTGCCACAAACGCTAGCCATTATATATTTATTGCTTCCTCTTTAATGTAGCGTTAATGACTAACATGGTGTGGTGTCTAGTTGTTTATATATTTGCATTACATTGTGCTTTGTAACAGGAAACCAGGATGCCCCACAGGAGACCACGTGTACAAGAGGAAACGATCATACCCTAATTGCTGTCACGGTATATATTGAGTGTCATGCATTTTACAGACACCACTTTGTTCCTATGCAAATTGAATGTCCCAAGCGCATGTTCACTCCATCTCGCTGTAATCACCAACACGCCTTCCAAGCCCCTGGAAAATAGACGTGCATAAACACCATCACCACCACCACACCTGGTCAAATGTGCGCGTCGTCCACCAAGCAAATATTGTCTTCTTCTTTGGTTCTTTCGGTAAGGTCACGTAGAATGAGAATAAAATAATAAAATAACACAATAAAATTCTCACGACGTTTCGGCCACAACACAAGTAGCCGTCCTCAGGTGAAGAAACAGAACTGTCGGGACAACAGCGCTCCAATGAACACTGCTAAGCTTGGCAGCGTATTTTAAGCTGGGTGGGAGGAGCAGAGCGCCTTGACAAAGAAGTTTAGATGTCAACAGAAGAATTTAGCATTGAAGTAGCTGTGTTAATGTGAGAGATTAGCAGGATGATAAAGTCAGAAATTAGCATGTAACTCCAATTCCAACCATGAAGAAGGATCCTCTTGAGGGGCCATTCAAAACCATCACGTTACCCTACATTGCGGGGGCCACAAAAATGATCTCCAAAATCCTGAATAAACACAAGATCCAGGTCCGACTCAACACAATACACAAAACCCGTGATCTGGTCCCGTCTGCAAAAGATGTGGTTCCAGACATACAGTACCCGGGCGTTCACAAACCAAATTGCCTCTGTGGTAGCAGTTACACCGGAGAAACCAAACGACACGTATCGGACCGCCTACGCTAACACAAAGCAGACCCGAAACACGGCAGGACGAACACCTCAGCCGCGGCAGACCACTGCCACAATTGTGGGCTCACATGACACCGACCCCCCCCAAGACGGAGGTCCTCCACAAGCCATCCGGCCACCATGAGAGATTCGCTCATGAGGCAATCCACACACACAAACAGAGACAATCTCAACCAAGATGGACCCTGGCTCAGCAATCATTGGAAAGGCGTGATAAACCATTTCGATTCTTGATTTATTGTGTTTTACGGTGACTTTCAGACCGCAGTCCATTCGCTAGCATTGCCTCTTAGTAACTTTCACGCGACGGTCAATGGTATGGTTTATAGCATATTGTATAACAATAAATAGTATAAGTGTAATGTTTAATATAATTTATAAGGTAATATATAATAAAGTATTAAAGCTTTCATGACTGCATACAATTACTCATTGTTTTTTTTGTCACGTATGTAGAAATACAATAAAATAATATTAAAACAAAAAACAATCACGACGTTTCGATCACAACGCAAGCGATCTTCATCAGGTATCAAGAACAAATCACGGAGGTAAATTCAACAAAAAGATGAGAGACGAGAATTCAACAAACCTGAAAAAACATTATGTGAAGCACATCCAGTAAGGCCAACAACACAGTTAGACACTTCCTGGCGGACCACGAATTTCACAAGAGTGTTAAATTTCGTGTTCAACCTTTGGATTGCACATTCAGGTCTCTTGCTAGCCTCCTGTCTAGGTGGCACTTACTCACACATCTACCGCTATCCTAAAGTCCTCCGGCTGGGACCTAGGGGAGGCTATCTGACCCACCGCTGGCCCGGTAGGTCTTGACCACTGGATACGCCGAGCCTTAGCCCTCAGAAGGGCTGGAAGGCTGGGTCCAGGGTCCTGTCTATCTTCAGCCTGGGCTTCGGTCTTCGTGTAGGGAGAGAACTCCCCGCGCTCTGCGCTGTCATCCTTCTTATACCCGTTTTTGGCCAGGTGTAACCAATCCCACATTCCCACGTGGAACTTTCTGATTGGTTCTTACCAAACTGTGGCTACGATCCACTTCACCTCGTCTGACCCCAACCGTTGCTCACACAGAGGTAACGCTGCACTGCCCCTTTGATACCTAGTGGCAATGCAGGTTACTGAACCGTGAGTAGTTAGCACCTCTACAATTGTGTTAGATACCACACAGAGGACTAATATGGGGGGGGGGAGGGGTCTTCACAGGCGTCATGAACTTGAACCAATTGAGCCGCACGCGAGTTGCACTGCACGGGGCACGAAACGCATCACCTGAGGGTCACTTGCAGGGGGTGGGAGCGCGGTGGCGTCCAACTAACAGGTCGCGAAGACCTCTCTCAATTCTCACGGAGGAGGGGGCAGTGATTTTGGTAAATGCAACCACGGGTCGATTGTTCCGGCTTCCTTAATTGGCGGTGCGCTCAGCTGCTCAGGTCACCACGGTTCCCTCGGCGCCTGCGAGTCCCTGGGGGGGGGGGGGGGGGGGGTGTGGACATCGACACTGGGGAGACTAAGGTGGCCGGACGTGGTGGTGCCCCCCCCCCCCCGATCCTTGCTCGCCGTTCATTGGCGCTGCACTTGCTCCGACAGTCTGTGAAAGGGGGATCTTATAAAATGTGTTTGTATAATTATCTGTGCTTACATGCATTGTCTTAGCTCCCATGCACGTCCACATCACCTAATCCTGTCCTTGGAGTACATTTTTATACCTCTTCATAGGAGTATATGAATGTTAAACACAATAATAATATGGGATTATATTTATAGTGGTAGTGCTTTATGCCCGCACCTCCGATTATCACGGTTGGCTACATACGTTGAAGAATAAGTGCAACATAATATACATACATACTACCAGCGTTCCGAGTGATAAACGAAGCCTTGTGTTTATGAGTATATACACGTGGCCCTGACTTTGCGTATAAGGATCGTGTTACGTTATTGACACAGCGCCCTCCTATGCACCAGGGAGTCTGACGCCGTTTCACAGTGCATCGCAAATCAACGCATTCGAAAGGGAACCCCCCAGTGGCAGCTGTCCCTGTGGACAAAATGTGACTCAGCACCTGGCTCGCAAACGGCCATTGCTCTGCCAGGATGGGGCGATGATTGCTGCCGTGTTCATGTGTAGGTTTGTGTTGTGTGGGGAGCATGGCCTAAACATACACCTAGCCTGGCACAAGCGTCATGGTAACTTTACCCGAGACAGTGGCAAAGGGAGGCTACTTTTGTGGGGAGCGGTGGGAGAAGTGGCTAGCGCATTGTGCTATGAGCCTGGCCACCCGAGTTCGATACCTGGCGATGGTTCACGTCAGTTGTGGGTGATATCTGAACCGGTCCTGGGCCGCCACTAGGTCAACTCAGCCTAAGTGCACTTTGTAAACATCAGCACTAGGGAGACAAAGGCCGTTTGTGTGGTGCTCGCCACACCACACCCTCGTATGCCGTGCCAACTCGCCTTCATAGATGCTCGATAAGAGCACCTGCCCCAGCATCACATGTATGCTATATAGGGGATCTTTGTCTTTGTATGGATGTGAATTGCTGCCCCAATGTGGAGCAGTGGTGCAGTGGTTCAAGGGTTCGTGTGCTGCTACCCGAGTTTGGTGACTAGCCTTGGACAGCATCAGCTGCAAGTGCTATCTGAGCCTCTTCCGGTCATTCCTTAGGTCAACTCTGCATTAAGCGAGTAGCTGGTGCGGTGTGAATGTAAACATCGGCACTGGGAGGACAAAGGTGACCTGGGTGGGTGATACCAGCCCCCTCATGAGCGGTGATGGCTTTGATAGGTGTTCGCCAACGACGCTGGCTACTCAAGTCGATTGGACTGTAAACACGTGCGGTGCGAGGCTATTTGCTTTGCACGAGCGCGAGTGGGTTATGACGATCCCAGCATTCCAGGTTGAATTCCCAACTTTGATTAACTGACCCCTACCCTCGGTCAACTCAGCCTAAAACAAGCAGCCTTTGTGTTAGGTCGCCTCCTTGTAGCTAGTGCCCATGGGCACCGGTGAGTCGTAGTGCTCAGGCACGCGGAGTGATGGATTCCAAGAGGTGCTGAACCCCCTGGTTAATATTCGACCTTTATCCGTGAACCCTGGGAAATAGCCCGAGTGGTGCGGACGGTTAGCAAACTGAACTCGCAATGCACAGGCCTCCGGTTGTATTCTATCTCCTGGAGCGGCAGTGGAAACCAAGTTGCAAGTTTCTTAAATGCCCCCCTCCACCCCTCTCCCCACCCACCCAGCAGATTAAATGGGGACACCGCAGCTCGTCGATTGGCAGGTCAGGTGACGCGCGGTGGGGTAAAGTGTGGGTACTCCCACCTCTTCCTAGACATCTGACCAAGCGTGGAAGAGTAGGCCAAATCTGCTCTACCGGTCCTGCCCTAGAACTACCTCCAGTGGAGGCCCTAACGCCAGCAGTGGCGTGAGAATTGCAGGGATGTGCCTTTAACATCTCGCCGTTTTATTTGGGGACCGTAGTTGTTGGAAGGGCTTCTCTGCAGCGATGCTGCCTTCATGGAGGCCTCCACAGGAGCCTTTCGAAGCAGTCCACTCTGCCCGATGTTTGATTGGCTGGACCAGGGGGCTTGAAGAGCGGTGGATCTTCAAGGAATGTGACGTCGTTTAGTGTTTATTAAGGACCTCCGTCTCGCATTTACCACAGAGGGCATTGCGGCTCTTGAAATATGGATATTTTTTTTTACCGAATTCAAAAAAATGGCTCTTCTTGTTATTTTGGTTGCCGACCCTTGGGCTAAACTTTGTTCACATGGACTTTGAGTGTTCAAATGTTGTAGCAGAGCCCTGGATTAGGACATAACTTCACGTTATAGGCATACCCCGACGCATCTACCAGCTCAACGTGTGCATAGAGAGACTGTGATCCCAGTGGCGCACATGCACAAATCAGACAATCTGCCACTGCCCTGGAACATAAACATTCCTAAGCGGCGCTCGTGTTTCAGACGACTCTTAATCGTATTGAGAGAGGACACGGAGACTGATTGGCTGATTGTTGGACATCTCGTGAGATACAATCGGCACACATTCTGGGTCTCTGTCCCTAAGACCTGAAACCGGTTACCGGCAGACGTGCTGCATCCGTCTGAGCCAGTTTTGTAACAGAATGTAAGCAGTGGTTGTTCCAAACAGCTTACCACGTGTGATCAGCGCGGTGCATTCTTGGTGGACTGAGCTCGTGTGCGCGTGATAACAAATGTTCAGATTTAGTTATATCACACTTTACCCCTCTGTGAATTTCTAACACTTAAAAATAACTTTTTGTAGTTGATATCCGTATACTCATTTTTATAATTGGTAGTGATGGTACAGTATAGGCTATTGTAGAAAAAAAAACGATTTATCATACGCATTCTCGACAAGCATGATTCTGCAAACTCCACTCCAGCCTATTCATGCTGATGTCTTGCATTTTCAAAAGGGGCACCAACTGAATGCATGCGACCCCAGTGTACTTTGCACAGTGAAGCTGAGACTGCCATAATAATGACCCTTTGCATACGGAAGTCCGATTAAGCTGAATAGTCGAGGGTAAACATTGCGTTGTTAACCGACAATAGCCAGAGTGCATATTGAATCACTGTAAAAGTCATGTCTCAAGTTGTTCAACACTTTAAACAGAGTGATGGCAAGCAGAGTCGGGAAGCCCCCGATCATCCTCTGCCGGCGATACGTCAAGCAAGCCACCCACACAGCTATCCCGGTGAGATGTTCACGACCTCTTTCCCCGTGGTCGCGTCGATTTTTCTCCGGGTCCTCCGGCTTTTATCTCCACATTTTCCATCACGTGTTTAGAGTATTTGGCTGCTATACATTTCCACGTGATCAGCCACTGCATTGAGCTATCATTTGTAAATAGTCAGGTCGCTTCTGAAAAGGAGCTAGAGAGCTCAGTGGGGCTTACCTGGTAAAATAAAAAATAGTTGACACTTACATAATACTTACATAATAGTTTACATGTATGTGTGTTGAACTTGTTTTGCACCATGCATAGCCAATCTTGCTAATCGGAGGTGCGGGAGGGATGTACTGTATGCACATCAGGGATCATGACGTGTGAATTGAACAGAGGCGGATTGAGAAACTCCCACAGGGGGAGAGGAGGGCTGGGGGGGTCAGCCACAACATTGCAAGATTTGTGAATAAGGCCCTACATTGATACAGAAATAATAACTCCCTGTGTTTTCTCGGGTAAATATCAATAACGTACCAATTTGTGTGGTCTCATGGGGGTGGCGGTGAAGGGGTGGGGAGGAGGAATTATAAATCAACTCGCCCCACCTTTGCAGGTTTTGACTCGGCCTCATCATCCCCCCTGGGTCGATAACAATGAGGACCACTCCGTGGTGAAGTCAAACAGTGGTTGGTCTATGTACAGACTCGCGGTCCACGTCATAGTAACGTGGAACTTCCCAGCACTGATTCAGGGCTGTGAACGGGAGGTGAGCCCCGTGTCGACGCTCACCTGAGCAAGTGAACAACTGAGAGATTGTCTGCGCAAGCAAGCATAAGCAAGCATGGTAATGATATAAAACAATCACGTGTGTACACAGTGCATTCCAAAGCTTTGCAAATCAACTCCCTTTTTTGTTGTTCAGCTCTGCATGTTGGAACTATATTCCGAGAAACGGTTCAGCATATACTTGATGCATGAACCCTTAACTTAGTGATAAGTATACTTTTGGACAAGTGAATAATCAATTATGTAGTTTCCTTTACGTTGAAACATGGATTGGCGGAAAAAAATATATCAATGAACACTCAAGAACACATTGACCAAACATTCACAGCAAGAGTCTTGAGGCCGAGTTGAGACTTTCCTCAATACATTAATTAATATACATGTTTATTCAAACAACGCAGCGAATGGTATTGGATGTGCCCAGTGTTTCTCACAAATCCCGATAGCTGCACTTATCACTGGAACAGGTGGGCCAGCGAGTTCCAAAGGGAAGCCTCGCTTTGAAGAATGGTCATTGTGGACTCTGGCCACACACAAGTTTATGTTCAAAGTTCCTGGTATCGGTATTTGTGTTACGTTATCGATGTAAATCGAGCGCAGCACTTCTGTACCTGCATTCTGGCGGTGGATTGCGTTGGTAAATAAAAAACAGCAGAAGTGCTGATTGCATTGGTAAACAAAAATCAGCAGAATTGCGGATTGCGTGCCGTTGAACTTGTAACAGCTACGGGAATACGACGTTCCACAGGTGACTGTGGAATGTCTGTAAAAAAATTGCGAAATAATTTTCATTGAGTTTGCAACGGTGAGTTTACAACAATAACAACAACAACAACACAAAACGGCTTCCGCAGATTTCCTTCTGACTCTATTCATGCCTAGCCCTGAGAACGTGTGAGCATTCGCTCAAAAGACCCCCACACACACCTGCCAAACACGCACCTGCACTTCTAGCGCTTTGACCTCCAGCTCTGTTTGTGTAGCCTTTACTTTTCTTGCGACTTCCTTTGAAGTGCAAGAGTTTAAACAGGCGAATGCGGGCGACTGTAATGATTACGTGCGATGGATCATTTCAAGAATCGGAGGTGATTGGGTGGCTCCAGAGTCAGAGCGGTGAGCCAGCACCGCGTACATCCTGGGCTCGAATCCCCTGATTCATTCTGGTTTTGCCCGACAAAAAATAGGTTCTGGCTAAATCACGTGCGGATTGTGTTATAAGTTTACTCATCGTTTCCAGGGAGTGTGGGATTTGAAACCAAGTTCTCTAATATAGCGAGATGATGGCCGAGAGCCCGGCTATCGAGAAAACCCCGTGGAGTTAATTTTGACTTTTCACTTCATTTGGAAAATTGCAGCTCTGTTGGACACGTGACAAACGTAGAAAAATGTGTGTCGCGGGTCTGAATATAAAGAGGCCTATTGATACGGGTTCTCAGAAGTGGTTCTATGATATCATGTTCCTGGGAGATTCTCTATCACAGGGTTGAGGATTGCCAGAGTGGATCATCATCGTAATCGGAATGTAATTGCTCAAGAATGCAAAACAAAAAAAGTTGAAAATAATATTTGTTGAAATCTTCTACCCAGCTCGTGGTAGCAATCCCGAGATTACCTCACGCTTGGCAGGCTGTGTCAATGTCTTTACAAAATCCAGACGTTTAAAATCATAAACATATTTTGTTGTTAATAACACAACGTAAAACGAGCTTAAGCTTCTTAGCGCTTTTCTCGAGCCATTACTCTCCTCGAGCGAGAGTGGGTGGGACCCGAGGGGGTAAATAGGGTGAGGGAAGTGAGTGACCGTCAGTCACTCTCATTGGGGGTTACAAATCAGGTGATATACCCACCACGTGGGACAAGTCGCTGTGAATCACTGGGGGATCTTGTGATGCGGGTTTTGGGTGGAGCACAACCGCCCTGAACTATAAACCTGGCTACCTGGGTTCAATGCATAACTGCTTATGTAATTTAAACTCTTATACAGTATTTTATCAGCGTTAGTTATTTAAGTGATTTTATTCACCGTGCATATACTTTTCACTCCAACCGTTTTTGTTGTGTTGTTATTGCAACTTGCTAACCCGCCCCTACTGGACATCTGTGAAAAAAAAGCTTCATAGCTCATGGGATTTATGTCGGGTAAATAAAGATTCTGATTATGAATTCCCGGCCACGGCTATACTTAGTGACATGTGAAGCGGTCACGTGTCTCCCCCCCCCCCTTCAACAAACCGTCCTGACCGGCTCGGTGAAACGTGGATAAACACCCGCGCCCTCACGATGGACAGATAGTGGGGGAAGCCCTCATCCAGCAGTGGAGTGACAACATGGGCTGTGTCATTTAGAAGCTCAAGTTGCAGTAGATACACCCACGAAGTAGAATGTATATTTAGGGTGCTTTGGTTTCAGTGGACCATCCAAACTAATCAAAGCTGAACTAATGCATTGTGTCTGTGAGTCTAAGGTTGCAATGGAAACTCACAAGTCTCAAAGAGCCAAGCAAGGGTGTGTACTTCGCCTTCCCGTGCTCCAGTGGAGATGCCACACAAAGAGCAAAGTGGCCCAATTAAAACGTACTTACAATCATTTCGTCTAATCCTCTCCAAAGAGTTAAAGGAGTAAAATCAAGGCATGTGTTTAAGGGTAGCACGAAACATTTATAGCTCTAACATTTTGTAACATTTCTCCCACTGCCCAAATCAACAGGACAATCGTCCTGTACAAGTATATCCAGCTGCCTTGCTTCTAACTACCCACCAAAGTCCCCACGGAGTGTAAAGGTTATTTCAGGAGGGTGCTGACTGCTTGGGGGGTGATTGACCGCGATTTGTTTTTGTTTCATGTGGGACAGAACTTAGGGTAGGCCGGATTAACGCCCTCCCCAACCCTCCACCCGCGCATCACATTTACAGGGTGGCCCAAAGGTCAAGACACATTGGGTTATTTAATTTATTTTAACACTGGCATTAAAATGATGGCGAGATGTTAGCTACCTCGCCTGGTACACAGGAGGTCGTGGGTTCGAGTTTGCGTGTCTCTCTCCCCGTGGTCACGTGGGGTTTTCTCCGGGTCCTCTGGTTTTTTCCTTCCAAGTTTAGCAACACGCGTTTAGAGTATTTGGCTGCTGTACATTTCCACGTGATAAGGACCTAAGTTGAGCTTTCATTTGTGGCCAGGTCGTTTCTGAAAAAGAGCTATATAGCTCAGTGGGCCTTACCTGGTAAAATAAACAAAAATGTGCTTATTTCTATTCTATATATATTCTAATGTCTATTTTTCGTTTTCCTTTTCAAATGACATTTAAAATTTTTAAAACGATAATTTTACCAAAGACGAACGAGTTCAATTAGTTTCTATGTATGCTGAAGAAGGCAGCATGTACTGATGAGCTGCTGAAGACATGAATATGTTGCACCCTGACAGAAACATTGGATTTGACCGCAGTACACTACGGTAGAATTAACTACGATTCACCACTACGATACATCACTACGGTACACCACTACGGTACACCACTACGGTACACCACTACGAATCACCACTACGGTACATCACTACGGTACACCACTACGGTACACCACTACGAATCACCACTACGATACATCACTACGGTACACCACTACGGTACACCACTACGGTACACTACGGCACAAATCACTACGGTACAACACAGCCCTGCCCCCTGGTGGCCGTCACGTGGCCCTGCACGATGTCTCGCGGCCGCGTGTTCGCCGCTCGTTGCGCAAACGTTCACGGTTCGAATTGCAGCGGCTGCCCTGGTTAACACTGCGGTGCGCGTTAACCGCAGCCGTGCTCGACGTCGTCCCCTTCACAGTGGACGTTAAAGATGGCTTGATGTCGGTCGCAAGAGTAGGAGGCCATTCGTGTCCCCTTGTCAGGGACCAACATTTTGTCGAATTCGCAAATGACGCATTTCGGGATTACGCGGAGCAGACTGGCGCGCCAGGTCACGCGGCGGGCACGCCGCTGCCCTACGAACTCGGCAACCCGAGTACAAAGAACTACGGTACACTACGCTGTACAAAGAACTACGGTACACTACGATGTACACTCAGTTGTATCGTAGTGTACACCGTAGTGCGTCCACACTCGGCAACCCAAGTTCGATTCCCGCTCACGACAAATAACAGTGATGATTATCTGAGCCGGTTCAGGGCCTCTCCTAGGTCGACTCCGCCTCAAACGAGTACCTGGTGCAGTGGTGTATAAAAATCGCCTCTCGGGAGTCCAAGGTGGCCAGGCGTGGTGCTGGGCACCCACCCCGTCGCGTGCTGTGTCGGCCTTCACAGGCGCTACTCACTCACAGCACTTGCCCCACGAATATGTGAAGGCTATGAAGGGGATCTTTCTCTTCGCACTACAAATGCACTTTGTTGTTGTTGTTGTTTTTGTTGCCAATTGCGAATAAGAGGTGCGAACTTGCAAGATGCCCACACAAATTTTGTGCCATCTGCCACTGTGGTGAGTCATCATTACGAGTGGCGTATTCAAACATAATAACGCGACTTTGAGAACAAGCAATCATTCAATCCATCTTTTGAACACTATGTAAAGTGCAATGCATATTGTCGCTTGTAAGGGCACTCATTACTTTAACACTTGATGCTTTAGAGTTATGGGCATTTATATACCTGTACATATAGATGCGTTGTTGTGACCGCTTCAGTGCTCGCTGTGAATGAAAGCAATGATCTCAGGTTCTTATTGCGCGAGTCTAAGTCTGGCCGTGGTCCATTTGAACTGCACGGTCTCGCGCATCACTTAGCATGGTTGGGTATGTACGGTGCGAAAGAAGTTCAACATACATCATCATCATCAGGATCCATGGACAGATAGCCCGTAGGTGTCCACTGCACGTTTCGTCTTGTTGTTTCTACTTTCCTCTCTCTTGCAGTGCCACTATTCTCAAGTAGTGGCCACATCTTTCTGGCACCAATCTCTGAGGTCGTCGTCGTCAAGACAATCTCTGGTAGATCTTCCTCTCTTTCCTGTTCCTTCCATTTTTCCGAATAACGCACAATTGTCCTGTTGTTGTCCATCCTACACATGTGTCCAAAGAGTGTGCCAGTTTCCTTCTCGTCACTGCCATACATACATCGTGGCCAAACACCCAGGCCGACTCGCTAGAATCGTAGCGTGGTGGCTACCACATCTGTGCTGCCCATGGTCGTGCCAGCCACAATTGGGAGCCCGAAGCAGACACAGTGGTTTTGGGTGCGCCACCTGAATGCATGCCCTTCACGCTGGACAGGCTCCCTGACCTAATTATATCACATTTGTAGACTCATTATAATTACAATTATTTTAAAGCAGCAGCAGTAGCAGGAGTAACGATCGTTATTGGTTTCCGATGGAGAGCTCGTTACAGAGCAGCGTGTATTGAATCATGGTTGTGCGCATTCGTGATCTCATCCCAACGGTAAGCAAATTCGACTTTATGGTCACCTGTCTTCTAATCTATACCAGTAAAGTTAAGGGTAAAGCACATTCCCGGAAGCGTGCTTCACGTGCAATAAAAGGCTTACATCACATCTTGGCGTGCTGCTGCTACTGTCTTTAATCCCAACTGAGTAGTGTGCCGCGTAGCTTTTTAGAATTTGGTCAATTTGGACCCTGACGCCGGTACACAACGACCGACTCGTGTCGGATGACAGCAGGGGCTAGTTAACGATTACTGTGAAGCATGTGGTTTATATGGTTAGTACTCCCGCAGTAATAGCCAGGGCGGCCTAACGGATTCGAACTGCAAAAAATGCTAGCACGCTGAAATTTGTTTTATTCTGATATTCTGATATAAGAGCCTGAGTTTGATGTGTCTACCCATATTGATGTCGTGAAGCTTGGGGCAGCCTTGAACATCTTTGGGTCGCCCAGCTCCTGTGCTGAGCTTGCTGCTGTCTCTAGCTCCACCACTGGCCGCTCCACATATCTTGCCGACGTTTCAGAGCCGGGACCTTGCGTCGATTAAGATGACGACGCGACAAAATGTTTTTTTTTTCATAATCCTGCCCTTTTTTTCGTTGTAGATTATTCCCCCCCCCCACGATCCACACGGCACACGTGGGGACATCGGCGAGACTTTTATTCCTCAATTATCTCCAAGGTTGTTCCATTCGTCGAGTCGTGGTGCCAATGGAGTTGTTGTCTGCTTAACGAGTTGGATGTCCTGGCGGTATCTCCCTTAGCCCCTGCAAGACACTGTCTTATTTTCTTCTGTACAGACCATAGCAGCAAGTACATTACTCTGCTGTTAGCGAGCACCTATTAAGGCCAGCACCATACAAAGGGGTGGTATGGCCAGCACCACACGTGCCCCTTCCCGAGTGCTGATGTTTACACACTGCACCAGGTACTCCTTTCGGGATGAGTCCACGCCAAAAGGGAACCAGAAGGGGCTCAGCAGCCACTGGCCCGCCTGCGATGTACGTGTCCTGTCATTAAACTCGGCTTTCTATGATTGCGACACAGTCTGTGAATTACTGCATCTGCTGAACGCTGCTCAGGTCATTGACCCTGTTATACCATCACCCTGTAAAATTCACAGTTTCATAAAGTGGCGCCACTTAGTAACTATGGTCTCGGCTGGAAAACATCCTAATAATCAGGGTATGTCCCGAGCGGTGCTTGCTGAATGTTGAAAATCTTTCGAGGCATTCACAGCTAAGCGTGCTCATCGAAGGTGGCGAGGAAGGACAACCTAACACACAAAACGCAGTTCTAAAGACATTCGTTTTCAAGTTAGATTTAAAAGTGGCATGTAAGCAACAGTTTGTATGTATGTCATCGTTGAATGTTAAGGTCCTTCAACCTATTCAAGGCGGCAGTAGATGCTGTATGGATCGCAGCTCCAGTAGGCTTCCTAATATCGGAAGAAGAGCGTTCCAGACGGCCGCAGAAGGGCATCTGAAAGCGCTGCGCGATGATGTAGCGATCGCTGTTGCTCCTGCTGCTGTGCGGATGAGCGGCGTTCGCGTGATGGTTCATGCTCCTTGACAAGATCAGCGAGGTACTGTGGTTCGCTTGTGGTAGTCACTTCGTGTTTAATGAGTGGCTGTCCACATAGCCAATGTCATGCCAGCGGTAGGCAAATCAGACTTTAGCGTCACCCGTCGCAAAGTCAAGGGTGAAATCAGTTCAGCAAAAGTAGGCGCGTCTTCGGCAACGCGTGGCTTTAACGACCGGCGAACGGTTTACGTGGGTCGGGGGTGCGCATGAGAATTACAATCCCAGGTCACGCCAGCGTGGAGTGACGATTCACTGTGAATGTCCCCCATCGCCGCGGGGGCTAATGCTGATAAAAGTTTCACAGGAATAAATCTTGACTTAAAGCTTTCGTGACTGCAGGAATTAACATTATTTGGGTGTTTCGGTAAAGCCACGTAGATAGAAAATGAAAATAAAACAAATATAAAATTAATTCTACAGGAATATATCGGCGAGCGATTGAAGTTGCAGCAGCAGACAGCTGGCGCCGTCTCATTGGGATCCTTTCACTTGCAGTCACGTCCGGATTTTTCGGCTTCCCGCCACGTGAACATGAATCACGGACAAAAACAATTACACACCCCGCGCGTGCGTCAAAAACACTGTCATGGCCTTAAAGGGAATGACATATGCAATATAAAACATACGACGTTTCGGTGAATGGCCCATTCTTCACAGGACGTAGAGAAGCCAGGGAGAGGTACGGGGAGAGAGGGACAGCGCTGAGGTTGTTGCCCTTCCCCCGCACCTCCGCACGGTTGGCAACGTACGGTACGCAAGAAGTTCAACACACATACGCAGGCAGCACTAATGACACGACAACTCAAAACGGTAATTTACAGCACTGCCAACGTGCACATCGCTCACGGGGGATTTAACCCATTCCTTCTGAAAGAGAGCGAGACTCATCTGGCTAATGCAAATACATGCAAATGTAAAATGTTGGCCATAAGCAGATGCCGGAATGTCGGTGTTTATTTGTGTTGTGCGTGGCGGTCTGTGCGCTGGCTGCTCTTGTGGACAGCTGTCTGGGTTGGCAACGACGGAGGACTCGAGACGCGAGGGGGGGGGGGACGATGTCTGCCGTGGCCGCTACGATCGTCACTCCCAAGGTTGCGCAGAGACAGATGCGCGTGGGTCAGTGCCGGCGTGTGCTACGAACCTAGCGACCCGAGTTTAATTCCCGCTCACGGCCAACACCAGCGACGATTATCTGAACGGGTATTGGGCCTCTCCTAGGTCCACTCAGTCTCAAATTTGTACCCGGTGCGATGTGCAAAACCATTGCCACTGGGGAGACAAAGGCGGCCGCGCGTGGTGCTGGCCACCCCTCCCCCCGTGTGCCGTTTCGGCACAGGCTATGGGGGATCTTTGTCTTATTCCGTCGAAGAGGTTCAGGGTTATATGGAAAGCAACGTGTGAGAGTTTGAGCGCCATGCAACAGATGCGCGTCTGTGGCCGTCTGGAAGGCTCTTCCTTCCGATATTATGACGCCACTGGAGCTATGCACTTTTGAATCTTCATTTAGATTGAACATTCGTCTAGAACTGCCTTTCGTGTTTAGTTTGTTGTCCTTGCCCCGCACCTGCGATTAGCGCGGTTGGCTACGTACGGTGCGAAGGAAGTTCAAAAGACTTTTCGTGCAAGAGCCTCGTCAACGATCCCGCCCCACCTTAGAAGCTTCTGGAATTCGAGCTCCCTCGAGAGCAGTGGCCCCCACAGTTGGCCACATCGCCACGTCGCACGGCAGGGAGACGCGGCCACCCCCTACGCCGTGGATAATAATTAATAAAACGTGGCCCACGTTGTTGCGGCTGCGAGCACCAAAGCCAATCGGTGAAACGGCGTCGTCCAACGGCGCCCGCTTTGATCATTCGCGGGCAACATCACAGACAGCCACGACGTCACCCCTTACAGCCGCTACATCAAACGCCTCAACAGGCAAATAACCATCGCTGTGACTAGAGCCCATGGACCCTCCCCCTCTAGCCTCTCTCCACAGAAGAAGGATGCAATAATGAAGGCAATCAATGAGAAGATTAGAGAAGCGTGGCTTGGGTGGTGGTGGTGGTGGTGGAGACAACCTCCCGAGGAGAGATGCAGAGCGAGGATGTGGCGTGCAGAGTTCTGCAAGCGAACGTGCAGAGACGGAGTGAAGATGAAAGGTGAAGATTTGTGTCTGGGATGATGTGGAAGTCCTTGCGCTATGGGTGGAGGATGCTGCAGAACGGGGCAGAGTGAAGATGACTTCTCTCCAGGAGTTTGAGAGATAACCCATCCACACGAGATGGGTTCTCTTCGGGATGTTTTGTTTCAACGCAAGCGACCAAACTTCCCAAATGGGAACCTCCTGAAAGGCATTCCTCGGCAATCAAAGATGGCATTATCGCAATAAAACACCTTGCATGCCTTGATAATTACTTTTATTCACAATTAACAAAACCAAAACAATTCTTCAAAACTTCACTTTGGAGTACAAATTCCGAGTCTGTTTGTTTGTCAAAGATTTGTGCGTGGGGAGTGGTGGTGCAGTGATTAGCGCACCACGCTTCGAGCTCGGCCACACGAGTTCACAAACACGAACAGCGGCGAATACCTGGACCGGTTCTGGGCCTCTCCTGGGTCGACTGAGCTTTAAATTAGCACCTGGCGCGGTGTGTAAACATAAGCACTGGGGAGACAAAGGCGGGCGGGCGTGGTGCTGGCCAACCACCCTCTCGTGTGCCGTGCCGGCCTTCATAGGTGCTCGCTAACAGCACTTGCCCCTACAGTCTGTTACAGGCTGTACGGGTGGGGTGGGGGGGGATATTTGTCTTCGTTTGGTGTGGATCGTGCGGAGGCAGACGGAGACGTAGCGAGGGAGATTTGCCGAGAAGGTGCGGGACGGAATGGACGTGGCGAAGACTTGGGGGAAGGGGGCGCGAGAGAGAGAGAATGAGACTTGGGAAGAGCTCAATAATCTCTGCGCCAAAGCAGCCTGGAGCCATTCGCCTCTCTAAAGACACGCATGTGTGGACATTGGTCTCTTTTGTGTTGTTTATTGTTGTGGGAGGCGAGGGAAAGGGATGAAAAGAGATAGAGACGCACACATGGACGCGCCGAGCTCACCGAGTGAGCGTTACAGATGCACTGCGTGCCCGCTGTTCCGTCGTGAATTCAGAATTGGCGACAGTTTTTCGGGGAGTGGGTTCACCGTGTCGACTATTGTGGGTGGATGGAGCGGGAAGCTTCTTCTTCTTCCTCTTCCTCTTCTTCTTCTTTCGTACGGCTGCTGATGGAGATGCATAGCAAAGACTCCAGTTTGACATTCAGCAAGGTCAAGCCCGATAGCCGCGTCAGTAGCAGCGGAGTGGCGTCGCTGTGATGTCTCCTTCGTATTTGTGGATCGGAGCATCGTGTCTTTACACGCCTTCGGGTCTGTTCTGGATGAGCCCAGTTACACAATGCCCTACTAGAGAGTTGTTATTCTTCCATATGCGGATTAGGTGCCCGCATCGACTGCGATGGTTTGTGCGGGAAGCTGCTCAGGGAAGATTTGCGCCCCACCCCAAAAGCCTCCCCAAAGCACAGGCCGACGCATGTGCTTTGGGGAGCGGTGGCATCGTGGTTACTGCTCTGCGCTATGAACAGATGACCGAGGTAAATTCCCGCTTGGGGATACATATTAGTGGCCAATACGCCGACTGCTCTTGTGCCTCCCCTAGTCTTGTGGTGGACATTACGCATTCTCATGGCAGGAGCCGTGTGTACATAGCCAAAACTATAAATCGATCAATTGCTTGTATCACGCCCCTGGTGGCAGAAGGGTGTCCACTCCAGAGAGCTAGAGAGAGAGAGCTGCTCTAGATGGTATTTGGCCTACTCTTCCACGCTGGCGAGACGTCTTGGAGCAGGTCTTGGCACCTAGACTTTACCCTACCACACAAGCGACCTGCCGACTGACTCAACTTGCTGTACCCATTAACACTGTTGGGGTGGACAGAGATTCCAGAGGGGATTCAACAGACGCTGATCTCATCAAGTAGCATAAACCATCAAGAAGACTCGGGTTATCCTCGCAGCGGCTTTTGTCGAGCCGTCAAACAAAGACGGTCGCCACATCGAGCGATTTCAGATGCGCTTCTGCGGCCGTCTGGAACGCTCTTCCTTTCGATATGAGGAAGACACTGGAGCTATGCATTGTAAAATCATCCGGGTTGACGAACTAATTTCTTTAAAATTTCTTCTTGTGTTAAGTTTGTTGTCCTTCCCCCACACTTCCAATTAGCACGGTTGGCTACGTATGGTGCGAAAGAAGTTCAACATACATATTAACCGGGGACTTCTCGACTTTGAGTTCTGTGTGCTTACCGTTACATCACAGCAGCACCCTCTCACTAGCTATACTTAACTACACACAGAAGTAACAAACTTCCCACATTTGTTTGTGTGGACGGTAATGTCCCACCTCGTATAGGGACTGCACGGGTGATTCACGTCTTCAAACGAAGCTTATAGCTCTGGTGTACGTCATCGACGGTTTATTTCCACCAATGATAATGAAAATAGGGGGGTTCCCTTTCTGGCAATAAAACAGGAGATGGTAAGACGTTAAAACAAAATAGACACCTTTTGCAAGGCATCAAGTCTGTATTACTCACACGTACTTGTGGCAAAACATGCACACAAACGTGCACAAAAACAGCTCTTCTTATGTTTTCATGATTTTGATACCGGCAGAAAAAGGTCCCTTAGAATTCTCACCAATTTGCAACAAAAATCGACAAAGGTGGTGACCAGAACATGAGGGCCTCTGGAGTGACCGGCTGAGCCATGATTTGGCCACGACTTGTCCCTGCTGGCGGTCCCCATTGACCTTGCTGACGCTTGCTGACGACACACAAATCGCGTTCTCGCGAGGAAGCAAAAACCTTCCCACGATTAAATGTGCCAGCAACGTTGTATAATTTTTACTTTTAATATAAATTAATGTATTTAGTAATGTTTTTTTTATTTCAAGATTTGTCTGTTGCTCAATAGCTATTGCTAATGTAATGGGTTCAGCTGAGTCGCAGACGTAGACTTGGAGGCAACACACGGGGTAATTTCTCCTTAACAGAATAACAACCTAAGGTGGTGACCACCAGGCTAACTACACTAGTTACCACCATGACTGGTGTCACAACGTGACTGGTGTAGTAAGCCGGGTGGTGACCACCAGGCTAACTACACTAGTCACAACGTGACTGGTGTTGTTAACCGGGTGGTGACCACCAGGCTAACTACACTAGTCACAACGTGACTGGTGTTGTTAACCGGGTGGTGACCACCAGGCTAACTACACTAGTTACCACGTGACTAGTGTCACAACGTGACTGGTGTTGTTAACCGGGTGGTGACCACCAGGCCAGCTACACTAGTTACCACGTGACTGGTGTCACAACGTGACTGGTGTTGTTAACCGGGTGGTGACCACCAGGCTAGCTACACTAGTCACAACGTGACTGGTGTAGTTAGCCGGGTGGTGACCACCAGGCTAGCTACACTAGTCACAACGTGACTGGTGTTGTTAACCGGGTGGTGACCACCAGGCTAACTACACTAGTTACCACGTGACTGGTGTCACAACGTGACTGGTGTTGTTAACCGGGTGGTGACCACCAGGCTAACTACACTAGTTACCACGTGACTGGTGTCACAACGTGACTGGTGTTGTTAACCGGGTGGTGACCACCAGGCTAGCTACACTAGTCACAACGTGACTGGTGTAGTTAGCCGGGTGGTGACCACCAGGCTAGCTACACTAGTCACAACGTGACTGGTGTTGTTAACCGGGTGGTGACCACCAGGCTAACTACACTAGTTACCACGTGACTGGTGTCACAACGTGACTGGTGTTGTTAACCGGGTGGTGACCACCAGGCTAACTACACTAGTTACCACGTGACTGGTGTCACAACGTGACTGGTGTTGTTAACCGGGTGGTGACCACCAGGCTAACTACACTAGTCACAACGTGACTGTTACTACGGACCGGGACCCACAGCTTGGGTCCGGGTCCACGTGTTGGAGACTCGTTGAATGGAGAGCGTAGACGAAGGTTTCTTCCAGGATGAACAACAACCACCCTGGTTCCTCTGGGGACCCGGCTGATATTTTCTGCGGGGTGGCCGGCTCCACCCTTGGCCACGGCCACCTTCCAGAATCTTCGGGAAGGATCTGGGTCCCAACCACGTGACCACCCCTAGCCCCCACTTGGGGCTCCTTTGTAGACGTAGCTGGTCACGTGTTCTCCCGGGTCAACCAGAGCGCCATGGCCTCGAGTTACCTCATCCCTCGGCCGGCACCCACACATCCTGTCCTGTAGGGGCTGGCACTGCACGCCAAGCGTGGCGCCATCCGGAGCTGTCAATCAGCGCTCACCGTGACCCTCTAGGGCCGCTACTACACCTACACCACTGTGGTGTCTGCGATGTCGCTACACCGCACGCCATGACCCTCGAGGGCCGCTACTGCACAGTGACATCCCGCGATGTCACTACACTAATGTAGCAATTAAACAATTATATCAAGATAAATCATTTTTTAAGTGTAATTGTCACCAGGCCCCAGGATGTAAACAAGTGCAATCTCAAACTCTTATTACCCACTCTGTCTCTAGCATCTGAAATGTATTAGATTTTTCACATGTTCGGGAGATATCAGATAAGATATCAATATGTGTTTCACAGATGTCCAGTAGGAGCGGGTCAGAAGTTACAATAACAAAAAAAGCAATGTGTGTACCATGGAGAAGGACCATTGCCCGGAACGTTTGACAATTATATGTTTTCTTCGAAGACCACAGTGTGCTACAGAGAAATGGCGAGTTGTTTTTGCTTCTTTTGGAAATCGGAGCTTGTCTGGAGCAATGTCGCGGTTTATAGTCGTGTCGAATGTTTGCTCAATATCCTTTATGGGAAATGTTACACGTGGAGGAAGCTAAGTGCCAGGAGAGATTCTCGCATGAATAGGGACACAGGTCACTTTGTTACTCACACTTGCAACTCAACGAGCCTCTCTGGAGCAAACAATAAACGTCATATTCAAATACCACATTGTGAGCTGGCCAAGTGGCTCGTGCGCCCAAGATATGAACCAGCAGCGGCTGAGGAGCTGGGTTTGAATCTGGGCAGCCGGATTAAATTGACTACATTGAACTCCCCCCCTGATAGGCTCATCACAGTGATGACATCACATTTACTCTTCTATTTAAGACCGAAACAGGAAGACTTCTTCATAATTATTGCAAATCACCTGATGAAGCTGGTTGCTGTAATCACCAGCGAAACGTCCTGGTACTCGAATTGTAAATGGTGTGGGGTTACTCTCCAACACACCGTTGTGCTGAAGTAGTCCATCATTTATCAAGTTTTGTTTACGTGACAACCCTTACTAATTAGCTGTGTCGGTGGTGGCGGGTTAGCGACGCCGTTATTTGGACGTGATATCACCATCAAAACTTTCCATATCTGGGAATTAAAATGTAAATCGATGGGTTTGACTCGCCACGCAAAGTGTGAATATTATACTACAGGCCACTTTTTATGGACCTCAGAAAATAGTTGCGTGATCTGCTTGGTCCAGCAGTGCGACCTCCCGAGTGGCCCCCTCCCACTGCTAACACCGCGCTGAGTAGGTTGGTCTGCGTTCATCTTTAAGTCATTTGCCACGACGTTACCGTCGAGATCATGTTGTTTACGCATGCACTATTTAAAAGGCTTCCACGCTAAGCGGCAATAGCACGGCGTGCACATGTCACGTGACATAGTTGACGCCAGATGTGGAGATTGTCCCTGAAGGCTCAAGCCACGAACGGCTTCACGAACCCGGAGACGCATCGCGTCGCCGGTGCCTTCAACGGCTGTTCCCCTTCGATCCGTTCCCCGCCATCGACTGGAATGACTTTCGCTTGGACAATGTGAACGTGAATGAAATCTGACGATTCCTCTCTCCCTTCAGCGTCTTCAAGTTGCCGATCTGCGTGAATGTTTTCAAATGCAGCCCCGATCGACGGTCGTGTTCTCGGTCCCCGCCTGGCTGGGGCAGAAAGCCCAAATCTCTCCCCACCCACCACCTCTCATTCAACCCCAGAGCACCGAATTGGGGCTCTGCCCACCCCCCCCCCCCCCCCTGTACTGTGATCGGTGTTTGTGCCGGGATTGCGTTAAGTTCGCATAGCAACTATTTTAAATATATATGTATTGACTAAATGTAGACGGTTTCCACTGATATCATCACATCTAACGGCTTTATGCTGGTGTTTAAGCTCTTTGGTAGCTGCATTTGTCAGTATTTTCGTCTGCAAACCAAGTTTTTTTTCTTGAAAGAAGATTCGCAGTTGAAAAACTAGATGAATTATATATTTAAACATTTAAACTTTTTTTTTATTTTACCAGGTAAGGCCCACTGACCTATATTGCTCTTTTTCAGAAGCGACCCGACTATCAAAAATGATAGCTGAACGACGTGGCTTATCATGTGGAAGTGTATAGCAGCCAAATACTCTAGAGGCATGTTGATTCTAAATGTGGAGGGAAACCCTGGAGGAACCGGAGAAAAATCCACGCCACCAAGGGAGAGAGAAATGCAAACTACAAATACACAGCAAGTGTCAGGGTCGGGATCGAACCCACGACCTCCTGTAAACCAGGCGAGGGAGTTCACATCTCGGCACCAGTCTGGTTATCGAGTTGTCCGCTTCATCCGTCTTACAGGGAGAGATGCACAGCCCACCGTGACCGTCTCCAATGTTTCTCTTCATCTCATGGCATGTACACCCATTGCGGATTTGATATTAACTGCGGAGAGAAAACATTGCAGCCCTGTCCTCGAGACAGTCTGGTCCCTTCACCTGATGAAGGCCACTTGTGTTGTGGCCGAAACGTCGTGAATTTTTGTATTTTTCTTTTTCTTTTTTATTGTTTTATACTTTTACGTGACTCTACCGAATAGAACCAAAGAGTATGGACCCTTGCAGTCACGAAAGCTTCAAATCTAGAATATGGTGAAGTGTGGTGAAGTATGGTGAAGTATGGTGAAGTGTGGTGAAGTGTGGTGAAGTATGGTGAAGTATGGTGAAGTATGGAGAAGTAGGGTGAAGTATGGTGAAGTATGGTGAAGTGTGGTGAAGTGTGGTGAAGTATGGTGAAGTAGGGTGAAGTGTGGTCAAGTATGGTGAAGTGTGGTGAAGTATGGTGAAGTATGGTGAAGTAGGGTGAAGTAGGGTGAAGTGTGGTCAAGTATGGTGAAGTGTGGTGAAGTATGGTGAAGTATGGTGAAGTATGGTGAAGTAGGGTGAAGTATGGTGAAGTACGGTAAAGTATGGTGAAGTGTGGTGAAGTATGGTGAAGTAGGATGAAGTAGGGTGAAGTGTGGTCAAGTCTGGTGAAGTAGGGTGAAGTATGGTGAAGTGTGGTGAAGTATGGTGAAGTAGGGTGTAGTATGGTGAAGTATGGTGAGGTATGGTGAAATAGGGTGAAGTATGGTGAAGTATGGTGAAGTATGGTGAAGTGTGGTGAAGTGTGGTGAAGTAGGGTGTAGTATGGTGAAGTATGGTGAAGTATGGTGAAGTGTGGTGAAGTATGGTGAAGTAGGGTGTAGTATGGTGAAGTATGGTGAAGTATGGTGAAGTATGGTGAAGTGTGGTGAAGTGTGGTGAAGTAGGGTGTAGTATGGTGAAGTATGGTGAGGTATGGTGAAGTATGGTGAAGTATGGTGAAGTATGGTGAGGTGTGGTGAAGTGTGGTGAGGTATGGTGAAGTATGGTGAAGTATGGTGAAGTGTGGTGAAGTATGGTGAAGTGTGGTGAAGTGTGGTGAAGTATGGTGAAGTGTGGTGAAGTGTGGTGAAGTAGGGTGTAGTATGGTGAAGTATGGTGAGGTATGGTGAAGTATGGTGAAGTATGGTGAAGTATGGTGAGGTGTGGTGAAGTGTGGTGAGGTATGGTGAAGTATGGTGAAGTATGGTGAAGTGTGGTGAAGTGTGGTGAAGTGTGGTGAAGTATGGTGAAGTATGGTGAAGTAGGGTGTAGTATGGTGAAGTATGGTGAAGTGTGGTGAAGTGTGGTGAAGTATGGTGAAGTGTGGTGAAGTGTGGTGAAGTATGGTGAAGTGTGGTGAAGTATGGTGAAGTATGGTGAAGTATGGTGAGGTATGGCCAAACAACCTCCACGACTGACACGATGCGGTGAAGACTTCATCCAGTCGTGGATTGACACAACTGTAAAGTATAATTACGTTGCTATTATTATTCTACTAAATGGCATGAGCGTGACTGTTCTTGTCTAAAAACCACTAACGATGGCCTACTCGTTTAATGCGGCATCACCCAAACCAGGGCTCGGCTAACCAAATAACAAGAATATCACATTTTGTTTTTCAAATTCGATAAACAACTCAACAGTTCATGAGCCGCAATGCTTGTGAATACCAAACGGCGGTCCTTCGTGAACGACGTCACAAAGCATTCGGCAAAGAGCCTCAAGCTGCTCCCCTGCCCCACACTCTGAAGTCAGCTCTGAGTGTCTTCCTGGCGGTGTTTGTGTGTGTCCACACGTGGCGCACCGCTCTCCTGTCAGCAGACTGCCGCCCATCTCCGACGCAACGCTCTTGAGAAGCGTCTTGGCCTTTTGCCTGGGCCCACGTTCATCAAATCATCCTCCGCGAAATCGCCAGGCTCTCCATGATCGCCGGCTCCTCGATCCTTCGCCATCCCCTCTGTCAAAGAAACCACAAAACTCCACAGCAGGGAGCTTGTGGCTTTGTATAATTTTCGACCGACATGCACTGACATAGGAAGTTTGCTTGCCACAGTGGCGTAATGGTTAACACGCCCGACTTGCAACCCAGAGGTTCGCCGGTTCGATTCCATCTCCCAGCGTGGCTGCTCAAATAACGAGAGAGTTTTATTTTAAATCCCGCCGCCTTTGTTCACCCAGCAGTATAAATTGGTACACCGCAATTAGTCAATAGGTAGGCCGTGTGCGGTTGGGTTGAGTGTGGGTACCCCTTCCTCTTCCAAGACGCCTGCGAGGCCATGTGAAGAGCCCGAAGCTTGCTCGGGCAGAAGACAGGGCCAGACGTGACGTGTCAACTGAGGCGAACGACAGATGCACCACGTGCGCTGCCTCGTGTAGAAATTTGCCGTGCGAGTCGTCTGGTGCTCTGCTCATTGTTGTGAGCGTCACTCATCCTCCTCTTGTTTACTGGAGGGTGGCTGCTTCCGACTGCCCCGTAGCGTCTCCTCAAGTTCAACCCAGCTTTAAATCCTTCGATACCACATCAACCCATGTCTTCCCCATCCCCGTGCCGCGCCTGTTCATCCCTCTCTTTCTGGCCACATAGAAGCAGTGGTCTAGCCCCTACACCACCTCCACCCCTCAACAAAAATAAAGATCACCCGTATAACGTCATAGTCTGGTGAGGCAAGTGCTGTTACCGAGCACCTGTCAAAGCTGGCACGGAAACACGAGGTTGTGAGTGGCCAGCACCATGCCCAGCCACCTTTTTTTTTACCCGAGTGGCGCCATTTACACAGCGCACCAGGTACTAATTTGAGACTGAGTCGACCTAGGAGATGAACTGGACCGGTTCAGATATTCGTCCCTGATGTTGGCCGTGAGCGGGAGTCAAAATCGGGTCACCTGATTCATAGTGCAGCGCACTAACCGCTACGACACCGCTCCCCACAATGCACACACACTCTGACACAATCCCACAAGAACACACACATGCAAGCTTTGACAAGGTCACACCAAATGGATATGATTCATTTACCGAGGCCCAAGAGGCCGGCCCCTGATTTGGCCTGGATAAAGTTTTGCCTTCTCATCCATAGCCAGGAGTTTCATAGCCACCTCCCGCGAGACGCCGGGAGCCTGGAGGGCTTTTGCAAGTCTGCAGTGGACATCTGCGGGGAGAGCACAGAACGCACGCGATGCATTTCTGCAAATATCAGAGCAGGCGCATGGACGGGCAGATCGGCAGACACACAACGTTATCAAGTGCATTGATGTTCACACACCGCCACCATCACCACCATCACCACCATCACCACCATCACCACCATCATCATCAGCAGCAGCTTTGATGAAGACCTCCCCAAGCCATCAGCATCTCTCGCGATCCTACGACACACACACACACTTTGATATGGACGCTCCAGTCGCTCCGTGTGTGTACGCTCAGGCACATTCCGTTTCTGGGCTCACGTTCCGTCCTCATTCCTGACCGTCGACCAACATCCGGTACAGCGACGAATTCTCTCTGAATAGTTCGAACGATGTTCTTGGCCTGCGTATGGCCTCTCATCCACGCGTTCCCCTTTCTGTCTCCCAAAGTGATTCCAATCATGATCCACTCCAATAATACAAAGGACCACAGTGTATCGATGCACGCATGATGCTGCGAGCACCTTTAGAGGCCGAGATGGCACATTTGAGGACGCTTGGAGTGAGGAGCCGATTCTCAAAAACAACGGTGTCCTCTTACCGGCGTGCTTGAATGTCTATTGAGACCTCGGTGCAGCTATAGCGCAGACATTTCACTCGACAGTTGACAACGTTGCTCTTGTGAACTTTTTTCCCCCTTCAATATATCATCCAAAAAGCAGCCCAGACGATGGTTTCTTATTTTTTTTTCATGCGCCACATACATCCCTGGCTCCTCGCGCGCTGTTTAATCATTTGAACGCCAAGTTGTGTGGAAGCCATCTGCTGAGCTCTGCACTGTGTGTGAGGCTCGCCTTGTCCAACATTCATCCTCCGCTCGTATTTTTCGTGAAACGGTTTTCCCAGAATTCTTCGCATCTGAGGTCTTTTTGCCAACTCCATCGCGGCCATTGGAGAAGTGTCCCAACTTTATGTTACATCTTTCGCTGTTTGTTGTTATTTGTTTCTTGATTTCACAGTATTGCTGCGAGTAATTCATTCTTTTATATATATTGAAAAACCTAAAAAAACTGGACCGTGGGCAGGAAGCCAGAAGGCACGAGAGAGAGAGGGGGACAGGGTGCAAGCAAGTGGGTTGCCAATGGGGAGGCTGAATGATGGGATTAATGCACTTGTTGTACACCCGAGCTGAAGAAGCCAGCTAGGATTGGCCTCCATCCAGCAGTGAATAGAGAAAGATTGTTTCAATATTTTAATCCTCCTTCTTCTTCTCAGTGTGGCCGATGTTGGTGCAGAGCAACAGCTGTGATGTTACAGACGATTGCGTCAGGAGGAGATGTGGAGACCGCGCCTGTGATGGTTGACTCCTATTTTAGCCCTCGGTAATGACGATAAGGTAAAGTAAAATAAATAGATTAATAAAAACTGTTTGAATAAATAACATTGATTTTATTAGAATTAGCAAGAAATATCAGATTGCCCACCTTTTCTCTCACTGTAAGCGACGCGATCGACTGAATGAAGTCGCTTTCCTCAGTTTTCAGTTTTTCAGTTTCATTTATTTGGTATAGCCCTGTGAGCCATTCGGCTCTTGAATCGGGTGAAACCGCAACAAACAAAAAACAAAAACATGAACAAGAAAACATCTTAAAGTGACTATGTGACTGTGCAAACAGAAAATGCAGGAAACAAAAACATCAAAATATTCCTGAAAAAGCACCGTACACTAACGCTGTGTGCAAAAATCCCAGTGGGATGCAAGTCAAACAACAACAACCACAACTTAGATTAAGGTCATCAGTCTAACTCCGTACTGCAACAAACAAACATGGCCAAATCAAAAAAACGTTTTTCGACATCATCCTGCTGTGACGATGCATTGTGGGCCTTGAGCAGGGCTCATCGCTCTAAGAGAACATGACCGACGGTCAAGAATAGTAATCTAGTACTCCAGAGGCAGGAAACGAATGCAAAGCGGCTGAGATTTCGTCCAGCAAGGAGATGGAGCGGTGAAATCAGCTCGCGTGCCAGTGCCCGTGTGGATGATCACATCGCAGGATCGTGATCGGTGGCGGCTGCTTGCTGACGTCTTCATCCAGCAGTGGATTGACCATGGCTTCTGCTGCTGATGATCATGATGTTGCTGATGATGAAGCAAGACAAAAGATTAACCACACACTTGACCTCACCACAAGCGGGCGAATGAATGAAGTTGCTCTGCCGAATGTTAAAAATATATTGCGTTAACCTACGACTGAACTCGTACGCTTTGGAATCGCGTCTCTTTGGATTCATGACTCCGGATCTGAGCACTTTATATAATAACTCTCACTCGGCGGATCGAATGTGAACACCGTGAAATGTACTTAAGCTCACTCACATCTGGATGCTCAAGGTGGCCTTCTATTTAACTCTCTCACTCCATGCAGCCTTGCCCCATATAACAGCAGCATATCATTACAATTGGGGAGAAGCCAGGATGACACGAGATCGTGACCCACTTAAACAACACGCGGTATGGTGCTTTCTCTCGTTTTCATTCGTTTTTTTGGTTTTGTCAGCTTTTGATTTCTAAGAACGAGCTGAAGATGCAAACGTCATTATCATTTTGTTTTGCTGTAGAAGCCATTGGCCCGATAACAACGATAAATGTTTACTCACTCATCATGCCAGACACGATTCCCACAGGGACGTTAGTGTCTTGCAAGCCACGAATTATAGCTCTTTAAATTATCGTTAAAAGCATAGTTTTGTCATGAAATAATAACATCATGATTCTCTTTTAGCACGTTTAGATAGGGGGGTGGAGCAGTGGATGCGTTATGAACGAGTCTGATTCCTGACCACGGCTAACACCCCACTTCACCAAGCGACAGTGACCAGCGTGGTGAAGTCTGGTCAAACAACCCCCTCAGATAATCGTCACTGGTGTTGGCCGTGAGCGGGAATCGCACTCGGGTGGGTGGGTTTGTAGCGCAGGGTGCGCTAACCGCTGCACCACCGCTCCCCACGCCGGGGAAGGAGCACACAATCAGCGGTTCCTCGGAGGCTTCGACATATTCATTCCCCTGGCGTGGGCCTGTCGGCTCGTGAAGTTCTGTGCAGCGTGGGAACTTCATGACCACAAGACACACACACACAACGAGAGGCAGGGGTACAGCCGAGGCATTATTAAAGATGCGAATGGAAACGGATGACTCGATGGTGTATAGTTATGGATACACATTTCCAATGCTTAAGGTGCCGTGAAGAATGATAGCAGCTGTGGCAGCCAAGGAGAGAACGCGCCCACGTGGAGATGGAGCAGAGGTCGGTTCACGTGCAAGAGTTTGGTCAACTGTGGCATCCACAGGGCCGTGAATGACGATGATGATGATGATGATGGCGACGAGGGGAGACCGTCATCTAGCAGTGGATGCCGAAGAGCTGATGACGAGCTTTAGTCGGTTTGCTAAATCGTTGCACGTCACAAGTCGTTTCCATTATTGTGACATGTGACGATCCATGATAGTGGCGAGGTGTCTCAGCGCTGGCCACGAGGAGAGTCCTGCCGTGCGCGTGGACATCGACGGTCGACGCGACGGTTGAATTGGGAGCCGATTTAAAATTTGTTTTAAAGGACCCGAGAAGGTGTTTTGTTGTTGTTGTTTGCCAATGTATATCGTCGCTTTATCACTATGCCCCTTCATGCACTGTGACGTTCCAGTATATAGGTATAATGCACGCGTGTCCTCTCCATTACATCACCTGCGTTGGATTAAACGCTTCGGCCTGCATCACATTTTCATCATCATTTAGAGGCAAGTCTCGCAGTGGAAGCCTTCGGTTTGAATTGTATTACGCAAATGTTTTTTTTTTTCCCAGATAAAGTTAAGGTTTACTCACTTGCCTGCAAAGGATGGAGACTTAACACCACATAGCTCCCGGCAAAATCACTAATTTAAATGTTTGATGTTTGAGTGGTTCATGTTGACAATATTGTGTGTACAGTAAGTGTACGTGTGCGTTTTCGGTGATTTGAATATTACACTAAAATCCTACCAACCTGGGTTCAATTCTTGGCCGTAATATCCAACGACAGTGTAAATGTACACTTTTTCCTGGTTTGGGACCCCCATAGGTCAACTCAGCCTGAAAGGAATACAGTCCATAGCGCAACATTCGGGAAGCAAATGTGTCTCGGCACGTGTGGTGCTGGCTTCATGATCGTCTTCTGTCCTGCGCCAGTCCAGAGAGAGGCTAATGAACAGCACTTTCCTCGAAAGTCTTGTTGAGGCTATACGGGGATCTTTGTCTCTGTGTAAATCAGAGTGAAGAGTGGGAGTGGAGTGATTAGCGCACTGCCCGATGAACGCGACCACACGAGTTCAATGTCTGAACCTGTCCTGGGCCTCATCTCTCACTGGATTTTGAAATAGATCTTTGGCCAAATAAAGTACTTGTTTATTTCCACCAAAAAGGTGTTGGGAAAATCAATGACGTAAAACAAGTTATACCCAGACCTGTTGTAACAGTTAGTGGTCAATAATTACTGTAAGTATCAGAATCGTCAACACAGCCCTGTATTCAACCCTGCAACTACTGCAACGGAAGCACTTTGCTGTATGCATGCCTGCATAACAGAGCCCATGGTCTCATTAAAATAGACTAATTTATTTGGCCTTTACAAATGTCTCCCACTCGAGAGCAGGACAAATATTTACGTCTGCATTTCAATTCATCCTCGTCTGTTTACAGTCGAATAGTCACCATGAACTTCTTTAACTTTCTGTAACTTAATGAGTAACTTGTGCTGTGATAAATCTATGGCAAATTTGCCCGAGCTGACTGACTTTTGTGAATGAGCGTGCGTCTCCATCACTGTGAATCGGTCGTTATTTTTCTTTGCATCCTTATTAACGAAAGTGCTTCTCCAGCCTGAGCCATTCCAATTAAATGTAAGACTACGACATGTCAAGCTTTTGTTGTTGTTGGTGGTGGTGTTGTTGCTGCTGCTGCAGCAGCCACGAAGTTGCGACTCTACGGAGCAGTGCAGGAGGCCGACAGGTAGAGGTCACGCGCGTCCACGTCGAGTTTGCGACTGCACGCGTGTGGAGTTGTTTGACCGAGTGAGAAAAACGAATCTACCAAACCCAACATATGGGGACCTCGCGTACCCACCCGGACCACTGCCTTTGCCACTCCAATCTTTTTTTCAAATAGTTTTGTTACTCCGCTTGAATATACCGCGACCAAAGCGCAGTGTATTGGGAACGGGCGGCCTTGTCAGCAAACGTCGCAGTGGCGTGCGCCGATTCGAACCAGGCTGAGTCCATGTGTTGTCGCTTTGTGCGACACAAAGGGCTTTGTCTTCCCGACCCGCAGCGTCCCCCCCCCCCCCGCCGACTGGGACCGCCACCAAAGAGGAACTCTCCCGTTGTGGGCTCCGCCTGGACGCTGCGGCTTCCCGCGATGGGACGTCCGGGACGAGGCCTCTCGCGCGCACGCCATGAAGGTCCACGCCGATGGCGGCAGCAGGGATGATGAGTTGCGCATTCGCGTAAGGGGGGGGGGGGGGTTTGCGAACCGTATTTTTTCCGGATTTGAATCGCCGTTCGTAATAAATGTTCTTTATTTTCCTATATTTTTTATGTTTCGGTGAATGTGTGTACATTCGACACTTTCTCCAATGACTTTGCTTTAAAGCAGCGGCCATAGGGGCACCATCGTGCATCGCACACTTCCAGATGCGCTTCTGCGGCCGTCTGGAACGCTCTTCTTTCGGATATTGGGAAGCCACTGGAACTCTGCCCTCTTAAAGCTTCTAGGTTGAACACTCATTTCTGTAGGACTGTGCTTTTTGTCTTTAGTTGGTTGTCCTTCCCCCGCACGTCCGATCAGCACGTTCGGCTACCTACGGTGCGAAAGAAATTCGACATATATACATAGACATGATGGATGCATTAGTGTGTGAACGAGATCTATGCAATACATTCGTGATGCATGTATTGTAAATGTGCACGCATGAGTCTTGCGTGTGATTGGAAGACGTGTGTGTGTGTGGATAATGCATTATACATAATCATTGCCATCTGCAGCCATGCAGGCTGCCCAAACCATCTCCACCACCCCCACACGGAATCTACATGACCATTTACATATTTTAAACTGTAGTTTACAACGCTATATCAAAAGGACAATTCAATGAGTTATTTAAATAATGTATCATCCTTATAGAATCTGTCAAAGGGCTCCTGTTACACGAGGAAATTCAATTCATGTGTGTATGAGTGTGTGACGTCTTGTCAATGGGTCCATTCATACATGTTACAATAAAGGACAATCAGTATTATCAGTCGATTGATGGATGCACTATATTTGGTGAACAGTGTTTCAAAGCGGGTCCCACCTTGGCTAAATCTGAACATTTATCGCGTACGTGTCGCTTAACACCAATGGGCTGATGCATAATGAGCATCATCATGAGCGTTACGCATCAACATGAGCGTTCCGCTTCAGTGTTCAGTCTCACGGCTGGCTACATACAGCGCGAAAGAAGTTCAGCATACATCCATTCAAAAGCCACCATCGTCATCGTCACCAGCAATTATCACTCCACTGCTGGATGAAGGCGTCCCAAGTTGTCGCCGTCCCCCATCCCAGCACACTGCGATGCATCAATGCGCCCGGAGTGTGCACGCCAGCTGATTTCAGCGCTCCGTCTCCACGGGGTGCGAGTCACTCTTCTCGCGTCGCTGAGCAGCCCGTCAACCACGAGGCCGTGGGCGGCTTCCGTGACGACGAATCGAGTCCATCGCTCCATCAGACACGCATTGTGCTCATATGTAGCTGGCACACGCAGCTGGTGCTCTCCACGGAGGCATTGGACTACAGAGTGCATTTAAAAAAGATACATGTTTGATCAGAAGCAGAATAAGCCAAATCTCTAATCGTGCACAGCTTCCAGATCGAGGCGTCGACTCCTCCTCCCACGTGTGAGAATGTTCGCATTGGCTTCCGGTTGCCGAACGAAACTTGGCCACAAGTGAGCCACAGGACCTTGCTGGCCGTGTCAAGGAGCATGAACCACCACGCGAACTCCGCTCATCATCATCATCATCGCAGCAGCAGCAGCGGCGGCGGCTTTTGCCTGGCGCGGCGCTTTCAGATGCGCTTCTGCGGCCGTCGGGAAAGCTCTTCCTTACGATATTAGGAAGTCACTGGAGTTATGTATTCTTAAATTTAGGATTGAAAACTACTTTATTTAGCCATAATAGAGGGTTTGGCGTTAGATCGCGTAAATGTATAAAATATCGTTAAAACCCGCCACCACCCGACACAGCCAACTAGTAAGGGTTGTCACGTAAACAGAACGTGACAATTCGTCACTAGCACAGCACTAACCGGTGTGTTGGAGAGCCAAGCCACAACATTTACTATCTGAGTACGACGTTTCGCCAGTAATTACAGCTAGCTTAATCGATTTACGCGATCTAACCCAAAAAACCTCTATTATGGACAATATTGGTCGCGAAAGCCTACTGAGTGTTAAACTGCTTTATTTAGAACTGCTGTTTGTGTTTAGTTTGCTTTCCCTTCCCCGCACCTCAAATAATCATGGTTGGCTACGTACACACACGCACACGCACACACACACGCACGCACGCACACACACGCACACGCACACACACACGCACACACACGCACACACGCACACGCACACACGCACACACGCACACACGCACGCACACACGCACACACACGCGCACACACACGCACACACACGCACACACACACACACGCACGTTGTCCAACGGCCCTTTGCGGTGGCTGCATCGTCAATGGTGAGGTTGCGTTGCAGCCAGACGCGAGCGCTGGCGTCTCTGCCCCATTAGCGTCGCACGCAACGGCATTGACTCAACAGTAGCGGAAAATGACATAACGGAATTAGTAACGGGGAAAATAATGAGAATGAAATAATATATATTTCTTTAAACATTCCACGCCCTCCTAAAATCAGAGGAAACCTCAAGGAGGGTTTAATGCTCGTCAGGTCGTGTTCTGCTTGGGTCGTTTGCCAAATAAATGTTGAGCTATTTTTTTGTAATCGTTTGGGACGAAACCACAGAGAACCTCAATGAGAAAGATGCCGCTGGCAAGAGTCCCCGGTGAAGCCGGGCCCATTAGTGATCGCTGATTGCGCACGCGCTGATTCCACAGTGAAATGACTCGATCGAGTCGGTGACCTCCTTATCACTCTTCCACCGCTACCACCATGGACACTGCGCAATGAACTTCACTCTTCCACCCATGTTGAAGACTCGGTCTGCCACACTGACTGTGGCTTTCTCTCACCCACACAGTGTTCAATCATCACCACCACCACCACACAGTGTTCAACAACCACCACCCAGTGTTCAACAACCACCACCACCACACAGTGTTCAATCACCACCACCACCACCACACAGTGTTCCACCACCACCACCACACAGTGTTCAATCACCACCACCACCACACAGTGTTCCACCACCACCACCACACAGTGTTCAATCATCACCACCACCACACAGTGTTCCACCACCACCACCACACAGTGTTCCACCACCACCACCACCACCACACAGTGTTCCACCACCACCACATAGTGTTCAACCACCACCACCACACAGTGTTCAACCAACACCACTACCACCACCACACAGTGTTCCACCACCACCACCACCACCACACAGTGTTCCACCACCACCACCACCACCACATAGTGTTCAACCACCACCACCACACAGTGTTCAACCAACACCACCACCACCACCACACAGTGTTCCACCACCACCACCACCACACAGTGTTCCACCACCACACAGTGTTCAATCATCACCATCACTACCACCACCACACAGTGTTTCACCACCACCACACAGGCTAGCCATTGCAGCTGCATGAGTCACAGTTCTAAACCTCGCCCATTTACCCTCGACATCAGGAGGAGTGGGGGACGATGCCAACCCCAGCCGCAAGCGATGAATACATTCTCGCTTGCAACTTTCATCAGCTAGCTGAGACCAGGCCACTATGGATTTGAATGGGGTCCTGAGTGTACACCCACCACCGGAGTGGAAGAATGTAAGGCGCATCTTACAGATGACAAGTCGATGGTCAGTGGGCAAATCAGCTCCACGGTAGGTCCTGGTGTTAAGGACATTGGCCCGCATCTGCTGTTCCGTCACTATGTAGTCCAGCAGATGTTCTTGCTTAGGCCCGGCTTGCATCCATGATGTTGTGTGGATGCGCCGATGCCGGAACAGCATGTTAGTAATTACAAGCCCATGGGCTGCACAAAAATATAGCAGCCTCCTGCCGTTGTTATTGAGCTGATCTGGCCCATGCCTTCCAATCACTCCAGACCAGGTGCCAGCATCATGACCAACTCGGGCATTAAAGTCGCCCAACAAAATGGTTCTATCCCGAGGGGCCACTTTAGCTAGCACCTGTGACAGGAGGTCACAGAAGGCATCTGACTCATCGGCCTTGCCTGCATCCCTCCACATCCGTGGAGGGATGCAGTAACCACGACCACCACTCCTCGCCTCAGGTTGATGGGAAGGCGAGCCCAAAGTAGCCTGGGTCTTACCGCTTCCCAAACCTCACCGCCACGCTCCCACAAACACACACACCACACACACACACCACACACACCACACACCAAACACACACCACACACACACAAACAAACACAAACACACACACCACACACACCACACACCACACGCACACAAACACACACAAACACAGACACCACACACACCCCACACACACCACTCGTGCACGGAGCGATTGATTAGGCAGCGTGTGGATCACCCCTCCCGCTTGGCCAAGAGAAGACGAGGCGGTGCGACGCGGAATAATAATTCACCGCACAAGCCGTCGTCGTGGTGGTGGTGGTGGCATCATTGTTATTTGTTTAACACTGACATTCTACGTCTCGGCCAGTTCCAGGAAGGGGGGACATTCGCGTTTGCGTGTTCCGCAGGGGACCCGTGATGGAGTTGTTCGTGCACTGCGCTCGCAACAAACCCGGAGTCCCTAGTTCGATTCCAGATGACAATCAATAACAGTGGCGAATGTTTGAACCGGTCCTGAGCCTTGGTCGGCTCAGTCTTAAATGAGTGTCTGGTGCGGTGTCTGAAGGTCAGCGCTGTGGAGACACAAAGATGACCGGGCATTGCTGCTGGCCACCCACCCCATCGTGTCTCGTGCCGGCCTTGCTTCACAAGTTTCTCGCGAACGGCACTCGACCCGAAGGGTCTATTCAAGGCTACACGGGGAATATTTGGCTGTGGGTAAGTGACGTGCTTGCGAAATTGTGTTCAAACCCTGCTGACTCCCCAGGGGTAACGTCACCCCCCCCCCCCCGCCCCGGTTATGATGCACATTAATGATAAATGGAGTGGCCTCCTCCTAGACTGACTCAGCCGAAAATATAAAATTACGTAATGAGCGAAATAGTAAAAAAAAAGAATCAAAAATCCCGCTGAGAAAGTTGTGATATTTAGTGGAGGCTCCGCAGGTCTGGTGATGTTTGGTCATTTCCGAGTACGGACGTGACGCGCAGGGGAGACCTGATCTCAGACACGTACGCCCCATTCTCAAGCGTGGGGGGTACGCGAGAGAGAGAGAGAGCGGAGTGGTTCAATATCACCCGCCCTGGCCGTGTTACAATGAACCACTTGGCAGAGAGTGAATTGTGCCTTTTGTGCTTCCGCCAAATAGCAGAACAGAGACGCCTGGAAGCTCCGTGATTCCTCCTCCTCCTCCCACATCCCTCCTCCTCCTGCTCTGCAGCAGCAGCACAAATCCTCTCCAGGCCCCCGTGCATTGCTCCATTATGCACCACGTTTCTCTAACGCCACGATGTCATGCGCCCCACTCGCATGCACTGCATTCACATTACTCACGCACCACGCTCGCATGCACCACGTGTACGTATGTTGAACTTCTTTTGCGCCGTGCATAGCCAACCGAGAAAATCGAGGTGCGGCGGAAGGACAACAAACTAAGCGCAAACAGCAGTTGTAAAAATTTAGTTTTAAATCGAGATTTCAAAGTGCATAGTTCCAGTGGCTTCCTTCCGTCCTAATGTCGGAAGAACGTTCCAGACGGCCGCAGAGGCGCATCTGAAAGCACGCGATGCGGTGACCGGAGTTCCCGTGATGTTTTGCGCTCCTTGATGAGAGCATTGAGATGCTGTGCTTTATTTGTGGCAAGCACGTTGCGTGTGCAATGAGTGCGACTTTATAACGAATTCGTTCAGCAACAGGAAGCCAATAGCAGCTCGGCGAGTACCTGACAGACGCGGTCGCATCTTGCAGTGCCCGTCACGACCACGTGCCAAATAATTTTCTACACGCTGCAGCTTGCTCATGTTTTGCCAGACATCCTGTAGAGTAGTGAAGTTGCAAAAATCGACCCACGTCATTACTATGCTACGCGTCACCGTGTTCGTTATGCCACGACTCAGTAGTGCCTGAATTGCAGGACCTGGCGAGATTTTGCACCTGGTGATGAAACGCCATAGTCTGGTCGAGTATGGTGCCGAGGCTCTTTAGAGGAGTAAAATACTGAATCCTGGAGTCTGCGACCGGCAAACCTAATCCTCCGACAAATGTCTTCGCTTGAGCCCGAGTGCCAAACCAGCGGAACCTCCGATTTTCCTGGTGTAAGCAGCATCTCGTGTCGTGTAAACCACACGTGCACCGCTCGCCTGTAATCTTCGAGCTTACCTAGGCTCTCCAGGTCTAACTTTGAATTCGCTGCTTTGTACAATTGCGTATCGTCAGCATATTGATCCAAGTTGATGTCGTGCGATGAGATGACAACGGCGATCACACTCACACCACACTCACAGACAGCACACTCTCACTCACACCACCACACACCACCACACTCACACCACACTCACACCACACTCACACCACACTCACACCACACTCACACTCACACCACACTCTCACTCACACCACCACACTCACACCACACTAACACCACACTAACACCACACTCACACCACACTCACACCACACTCACACACAGCACACTCTCACTTACACCACCACACACCACCACACTCACACCACACTCACACAACACTCACACCACACTCACACCACACTCACACTCACACCACACACTCACTCACACCACCACACTCACACCACACTAACACCACACTCACACCACACTCACACCACACTCACACACCACACTCACACCACACTCACACCACACTCTCACTTACACCACCACACAACACCACACTCACACCACACTCACACAACACTCACACCACACTCACACCACACTCACACTCACACCACACTCTCACTCACACCACCACACTCACACCACACTAACACCACACTCACACCACACTCACACCACACTCACACACCACACTCACACCACACTCACACCACACTCACACACCACACTCACACTAACACCACACTCACACCACACTCACACCTCACTCACACCACCACACTCACACCACACTAACACCACACTCACACCACACTCACACCACACTCACACATCACACTAACACCACACTCACACCACACTCACACCACACTCACACCACACTCACACCACACTCACACCACACTCACACCACACTCACACCACACTCACACCACCACACTCACACCACCACACTCACACCACACTCACACCACACTCACACACAGCACACTCTCACTCACACCACACTCACACCACACTCTCACTAACACCACACTCACACCACACTCACACCACACTCTCAGCACACACCACACTCTCACTCACACCACACTCACACCACACACACAGCACACTCTCACTCACACTAACACCACACTAACACCACACTCTCACTCACACCACACTCACACCACACTCACACCACACTCACACCACACTCACACCACACTCACACCACACAAACACCACACTCACACCACACTCACACCACACACACCACACTCACACCACACTCACACCACACTCTCACCACACTCACACCACACTCACACCACACAAACACCACACTCACACCACACTCACACCACACACACCACACTCACACCACACTCACACCACACTCTCACCACACTCACACCACACTCACACCACACTCACACCACACACACCACACACACACCACACTCACACACACACCACACTC